>NC_064811.1:178981730-179025350 GCF_023721935.1 Panthera uncia
TTCATTTTGGCCACTCTGACTGGCGTGAGGTGATATCTGAGTGTGGTTTTGATTTGTATTTCCCTGATAAGGAGCGACGTTGAACATCTTTTCATGTGCCTGTTGGCCATCCGGATGTCTTCTTTAGAGAAGTGTCTATTCATGTTTTCTGCCCATTTCTTCACTGGGTTATTTGTTTTTCGGGTGTGGAGTTTGATGAGCTCTTTATAGATTTTGGATACTAGCCCTTTGTCCGATGTGTCATTTGCAAATATCTTTTCCCATTCCGTTGGTTGCCTTTTAGTTTTGTTGGTTGTTTCCTTTGCTGTGCAGAAGCTTTTTATCTTCATAAGGTCCCAGTAATTCACTTTTGCTTTTAATTCCCTTGCCTTTGGGGATGTGCCGAGTAAGAGATTGCTACGGCTGAGGTCAGAGAGGTCTTTTCCTGCTTTCTCCTCTAAGGTTTTGATGGTTTCCTGTCTCACATTCAGGTCCTTTATCCATTTTGAGTTTATTTTTGTGAATGGTGTGAGAAAGTGGTCTAGTTTCCACCTTCTGCATGTTGCTGTCCAGTTCTCCCAGCACCATTTGTTAAAGAGACTGTCTTTTTTCCATTGGATGTTCTTTCCTGCTTTGTCAAAGATGAGTTGGTCATACGTTTGTGGGTCTAGTTCTGGGGTTTCTATTCTATTCCATTGAAGACAACTACTTCTTAAATAAAAACTGTCTCATCAATAAAGTTTTGACAACACAAAACAGGAAGTGAAAAAAATGAAAAGAATACAGAAAGGCTTCCTGCCACACTCTAATAAGTCCATGACAAAGAGAAATATCTAAAAATCTGGGGGGAAAAATCCAGCAACACAAGTGCTAAAAATCTCCTTAGTCCTCTTTTTCTCTGTGTTGTGGCTTTTATAGTCCTATGTTCGCACTCTTCAAAGTGACTGTTTTTGGCAATTCACAAGTAGAAGAGATATTCGATATTCGATAAGACCAATTTCCTTCAAGGGATCTCCAAAAATCACAAGAAAGAATTTTTAAATTTCATTGACATTCAGTGTGCACACCATGTGACAAATTAGATATGGGAGGACACCGATAATACAGGCCTTATTTAATTCAAGGAATACTTAGCAAGTGCCTATGATTCAACATTTCTGTTTCTTATTCTGCCATAATGACGTAATGAAGAAGAGCTGGGTTGATGGGTAACCCGTTTCTTGGCAACAATGATAAACATGAAGTACAGGAATTAGTTTGACTTAAAAAGAGTGTATATTCCCCCTGCTCTATGTTATGGAAGCTTTTGCCACGAACACATAAAATATAAAATATTCTTGCTGGGGAGAAAATGAAAATATGGCAAATATATCACTCAACCAATCCAGACTAGGGGATTACGGAACCCAGAGTGGGAGATACTCTTACCTCTTGACAGAAGAGGATATCCTTTCGAGTTTTTCTCCACTTTTCCAAAGCATTGACGTTTCCAGGTTTTACTTCAAACCTAACTTTCAAAACTGGCTTCCCAAAGTTTTCATTCCTCTTCTTTTGATGTATATACAACACAGGGTACTTTGAACTAATCATGTCTTAACAAAGGGATTTTATTATAACCATCTTAGTTTTTCTCCTTTCTGAAAAATACCTCTACAGAATTGTTATATTGGCTAAATATATCTTAACAATTTTAGCAGGGGCACATGATAATAAAGAAGACAAATGTCTTATAAATATTAATCAGAGACCATAAATATTTAACCTCCAAAATTAACTACTAGTATTTTATGAGAAGAGGTTTGAAGAAAGGAAATAAAGTAAATATTATCTTAATAATACATTTTCATATCATGAAGTATATTATCTTTTGCTCTGTAAATTTCAAGAACATGGTCACAAACTTTTACCAAACGTGATTATTTCCATCTGAATGTCTTAAGCAATCTACTTTGTATGCATAAGTGGTAGATCAGCAAAATACTAATTTTGTTTCTAGCTAGAAATGTTCAATACTTTTTGACTTACAAAACTGCATATTTTAAAATTGGATTAAAATCCCTTGTTTTTGTTACTTCTTAGTCATGTCTTTAGTTTAATATCTGTGGAAAGCATATTCCAACATAAAGTGCATTTTGGCAAATTCTATTTATGGCCATCACGTTTTATCAAACGATACATATAGCAGTATGATTATAGCTTTTGGGTTTTAATACTGAAATGTAAACTCTTCTATTTATTTAACTTACGAGTATTATTTGTGGTACAGTTTTTGAGAGTTTGGTAAAACATTTTGACAATATAATCAATTAAAATTCAAAATAAGGAAATAACTATTATCAGCAGGTGGGATTTATCCTGAGCCATGGAATTTACTCATTTTGTGATCAGCCACCAGAAAACACAATTTAGTTTTTTTCTACGGAAAGGTTAATTTAGCAGCAACCACACCTACCTTTCTGTAAGAGGCAAAATGGTTGATACAACCCTACATCATGCTGTTCAGCAAATGAAAGCGTCTATTTTATATGATTACAGGGAATGAAGCTCTGTTTGTTCACCAGGAGTCCAGGAATGCTCAAGTACTTTTCTGAAAAGGCTTGGAAAGCATGAATATCTGGGGAAAGCTTAAAAGAAACATTCAAGTAGAGGAAGATGCAAAACCAAAGCTTTTCTGATGATTCAAAAACCTCTGTTCCAGCTGAGGATTTAGAGTGAGAAATATTTATTCTTTGGGATTTATAAGGACTGGCCTGGACAACGGCTATAGCAATAAGGAAGTCATATGGCACCTAACACTGACACAAGCCTGGTTTAATGCTATAATCTGGGAGAATATTAGCACACATAAGTTAAGGCTTTTATATTCTTTTAAAAGATGTATATTGCAAAGCCTTTATGGCCTACTTATAAGCTCCATGTAGTGGCTGGCACCCAGTTATAGTAGAGACAAAAAATGTTTTCAGGCACTGTTTTACTGTCTTTTCAAAGTATTGTCAAGCATAAAACCCAAAGAGCTTTACCAAAGACTGGGATACTTCTCTTCATTTCTTGGTTAAAAAAATGAAATAAAGCTATAGACAGCAGAGATAATTACCAAAGAATAATCAGTAAATTTAAATTTACTTAAATTTAAATTTATTATGCCATTTAAATCTCCCAGTTAATGTTTAGACCACATAAAACAATAATTTGTAATGGTTACGAAAATGTGCATTTGTGCATTCTTTCATTAAAATCAATGCAAGAGGCTATATTTTTAAATAGTTTCAAAACCTTTTACCTTTTAAATAGGCGTCTGTGACTCCTAGAATTTTATTACTGTCTTAGGACCCATTCAGATAATTTGTCAGAATGAAGAAGGGCGGGAAGAGATATATTTACAGGAGATCTCCAAAGTAGGATTGTGATTACTCTTCCATCCTTGGCTTCCTATAATTTCATCAGGTGAGCTCTGCCGCTATTTAAAACTATCCCAGGCTGATGTCGTTTGAGGCTACTCTATTTTTTCCTCCAAAAGTACTTTTTTGTTCAAAATACAGAACTAAGGGAATACTCTACCGTATGGAAGATTTTATAAAGACACAAACATAAAATATTCATTTTCTGAGGGATAATTCTAGTCAGAGGGGAAGGAATACCCTAAAATAAGATACATGTTTTTACCCCCATTTCTTGTCATTTGCTACTTCTGTTCCCTGAATCTGCCTGGGGCCATAGTTTACAATGTATTCCTTTTCACTGCCCCACAACAACCACACTGCTAGTCTTACAACTCTGCTTTTTTTTTTTTTTTTTAATTGTTTTTATTATTTAGTATTTCACACAAGAAAAAAAATATATTAATGTAAATTTAAAGTATAAAGAATAACAAAGTTAACTATGTTAACTACGCCCCATATTTAGCAATTAAGTATTTAATATAACCTTGAAGCTTCTTTCTGTACCTCAATAATTCCTTCTTCTCCCATAAAAGTGTTAATACAATTTAAATTTACTGTTACTCATTCTCATGGTTTTCATCACATATTTGCTACATATATATGTCCGTGAAATATATACAGCTTAATTTGTAGGTTTATAGACTTTATATACATGCTACCATACCATATTTATAACAGCATGTTTTTGTGATTTAGTCATGCTAACTATGGAAGGGCTAATGCCTTAATTTTCACCAGTGTAAATTACTCTTTTAGGTGATTATAATATATGGTGTTACTCATCTTCCTGGTGATAGGAGTTTGGATTATTTCTAGTATTTTTGCTATTAAACATAAAACTGCAATAAACATTCTTGATGATATCCTTTGTTATACATGACAACAGTTTCTAGTATTTTGTAGAGGCCACGGGTATATGCATTTTTAACTGCAAGAGAATGCCAGATTGAATTTTCAAAATCCATGCACAAAGTTACATTGTTACTAGCAGTATAGAAGTGGTTCTTTTAGTCCACATCTTTGTCGGCCATGATTGTTTTGGAAAACTACACAAAAATCCCTGTTGAAATTTTAATCTAAGATCATTGGATATTTTGATCAATTTCTGAATGGCTATCTTTAAGATACTGGTCTTCTATAGATTTGATTTGTCTCTATTTATTTTGGTCTAATTTAATTTCTATGAGCATAGCATCGTGATAAATGTCTATCAAGATTTTAAGCTTGTTGGCAAAGAGAAATGCAACTGGTTTTTGTATAGTGATTTTATTTTATTAAAAAAAATTTTTTTTAATGTTTATTTATTTTTGAGACAGAGAGAGACAGAGCATGAATGGGGGAGGGTCAGAGAGAGGGAGACACAGAATCTGAAACAGGCTCCAGGCTCTGAGCTGTCAGCACAGAGCCCGACGCGGGGCTCGAACTCACGGACCACGAGATCATGACCTGAGCCGAAGTTGGCCGCTTAACCAACTGAGCCACCCAGGCGCCCCTGTATAGTGATTTTAAATGCAGCCATTTGAATTGTTTAATGAACTATAATAACCTTTTTCTAAATCCTTGTGTTATCCTATGTAAGCAATTATTTATTTTGTGACTAATACATATGGGAGAAGATATTCGCAAATCATGTATCTGAGATGGATTTAACACCCCAAACAATAAAGAATTTACTCAACTTTATATCAACAAATAAACAACCCAATTAAAAAATGAGAAGAGAACTTAAATAGAAGACATCCAGATGGTCAATCGGCACATGAGAAGAGGCTCAACATCACTCATCATCAAGGAAATGACAATTAAAACCACAATGAAACATCATCTCACACCGGTCATATTGGATATTATCAAAAAGATAAAAAATAACAAGTGTTGGTGAGTATGCAGAGAAAAGGGAACCTGCATACACCGTAGGTACATTTGTAAATTGTTGCAGCCTCATTATGGAAAAGAGTATGGAGGCTTCTCCAAAAATGAAAAATAGAAATACCATATGATCCAGCAATTTAACTTCTGGTTATTTATCCAAGAGAACAAAAACACTAATTGAAAAGATACATGCATCCCTATGCTTAGGGCAGCATATTTACGAGAGCCAAGATGCGGAAGCAACCTAAGTGTTCACTCATCGATGAATGGATAAAGAACATCTAGTGTTCACACACACACACACACACACACACACACACGAATATTACTCAGCCATGAAAAAATACAAAATTTTGCAATTTTCAACAACATGGAAGGATCTACAGGGCATGTATTATGTTAAGTGAAATAAGTCAGACAAAGACAGACAAATAGCAAGTGATTACACTTATATGTGAAATCTAAAAAGCAAAACAAATCAAAACAGAAACAGACTCATAGAGAGTGGAAACAGACTGCTGCTTACCAGAGGGGGGAGGGGTTAGGGAGCGGAAAAAATCGATGAGGGGAATTAAGAGGTACAAATTTCTGGTTATAAAATAAATAGGTAATATGGATGTAATGTAGAGTATAAGGAATATAGTCAATAATATTGTAATAACTTTGTATGGCGTCTGGCTGTAACTATACTCATTGTGGGGATCATTTTGTAATGTACAAAAACGCTGAATCACTGTCACGATTCACACTTGTACATTAATACTCACCCCCATCTCCCATATATATACACACAGGCCACTACTGTCTAATTTATGTAACCACTTAAGCTAAACTTTAATCACTGTCTAAGTATTCATCACATCACCTTTCCTGCTCCGAGGGAAAAAAAAAAATTGTCATATTATCCTAAAAGAAAATCCCCAGCATCATGTACCTTGGATAGTGTTTGGCATTTACTGAATGAATAAAGGAATCATGACAGTGGAAGTCAGACTAAATAGAAACTTTCTATTAAGTGGTTTTACCAAACATAAAGTTTATAGAGGAAATTCCACATTGTCAATCAATGTAGTAAAATTTGGCATCATTATTTTTATTGTGATATTAATAGGAATCCCCAGTTCTTTATTTATAACTTTTATGCTTTTTTTTCTCCTTTCCTTTTTGCACTGAATAGGATCTTTAATAAATACTAATTAGAAATGGTAAAGTAGGCATCTGTTCATGATCTTAGAAGATTTTGATGTTTTAGTGTTACATATGATGTCACTTATATCTATTTATTTAAAAAAATTTTTTTAAACGTTTATTTATTTTTGAGACAGAGAGAGACAGAGCATGAATGGGGGAGGGGCAGAGAGAGAGGGAGACACAGAATCGGAAACAGGTTCCAGGCTCTGAGCTGTCAGCACAGGGCCCGACGCGGGGCTTGAACTCACGGACCGCGAGATCATGACCTGAGCTGAAGTCGGATCCCCAACCAACTGAGCCACCCAGGCACACCTTCTACTTATTTTTTAAGATACCCTTTGTTGGGTTGAGGAAGTACCCCTCCCCTGGACTCCTAGTTTTCTAAGAGTTTTTAAAAATCATAAATGGTTATTGAATTTTTCAAATGCTTTTTCTTCACCTAAAGACGTGATCATATAGTTTTCTTCTTTATTTTATTAAAATGGTAAATTTTAATTTCTGAATACTAAACTAATCTTAATTTTCTGGGATAAACCACATATGGCTATGTGTGGCATCTCTTTTGTATTTATTGAATTCACTTTGCTAATATTTTATGAGTAGTTTTTGTTTCTGTTTCTTATGAGGGATATTAGCATGTAGTTTATTTTTCTTACAATTTTGTTTCCAAGTTTTAGTATCCAAACGATACTGGTCTAACGTGTTACTAAGTGTTTTCTCTTTCGCTATTTTCTAAAAGAGTTTGCACAGAATCAGCATTATTTCTACCTTAAATGTTTGGTGCTATTAAAATAAAAATCTTCAGGCCTGCAACTTTCTTTATGGGACAATTCTTAATTAAAATTCAAGTTGTTTAAAATATTTCAGGTTTTTTACATCTTCAGTAATTCATGTCTTTTAAGTAGTTCTTCCATTTTATCTAATTTGTAGAATGGTAGAGCCCTATTAAATATCTTAACCTTGGAATATCATTGACTTGATTATGTTTTAAAAAATTATTTATGAGAGAGAGAGAGCGAGAGAAAGAGAGAGAGAGGCAGATAGGGAGAGAAAGAGAATCCCAATCAGGCTCTACACTGTCAGCACAGAGCCGGACACAGGGCTTGAACCCACCAACTGTGCAATTATGACCTGAGCAGAAATCAAGAGTAGGACACTTAACTGAATGAGCCACCAAGGAGCCTCATTGACTTTAAATTCAAAGTCTTATGATGGTGACACTAAGTGTGAACTCCCAATGACAGAACGATGTCACCCTAACGTGTGACTTTATGCAATATGGTCATTCTCTTTGTTGTTGTTGTTATATTCTTCTTGATAACCCGTACTCTCTTCCTTATCCATCCAACACATTCCCGTGCATCTTTCAAGACTATTCTCAAATTTTACTTTCTTGTTAAAGATTCACTGGTCCTACTTATGTCCAACATTTCATGTAACGGTGTCACCACCCTTTAATGCCTCATTTCCTTATTTGATTATTTATTAAAAATTATTAAATATTCTATACCAGGCATTATCCTCAGTTTTGAGTGTGTAAGATATTAAACACATAAGGTCTATTTCTTCACAAAAATTTAGCATCCACTAAATAAATTAGATAGTAAGCAAATAAGCAAATAAGAGAAGAGATTTGTAGTGAGAATTTGAAGTAGATCAGACCTGAAAACACCCAGGTAAATGGACATTTTACCAAAAGGGCAGTATGCACAAAGAATGGAGTATTTGGGAAGAATGGAGAAGAAAATGGTCAGTGGGCAGGCGGCGGGTGGGGCGGGATTTAAAAAGTAAAGTAGGGAATTGCCTAAGTTGTTAATACTATTGGCTGATGGGATTTGTTTTACCTATTTGAAGACCTGGGAGATGGTGTATTAGACGACCTATGAAATTTTTCATATGCTATATAAAACCTAGAGCAAGAATGTGACATTAATGACATTGTAAAAACATTTAAAAAGTACAGTTATTAGGTGGACAGCCATTGTAGCATTCTAATTTATGAGCAGTTAATCGTTTTGCTAGAAGTATCCCCATACCATGACAGGAGGAGATTATTCCAAGAAAATGTTTATTTTATTGAATTATTTCTTGGTGATTTCATTTCTATCCTCCAGAACTGGTACAGAACTAGCAGACATATATATTCATTTCGCTGTCTTTAAAGCCATTGTTTCAAATCTTCTTTAGAGACGCGGCAATGAAAGACTGAATGAGAAACTCATAAAGAAATTTTTAGAAATATCAGTATTCATATACTTTAGATAGATATGTTAAACAGGGCAGAGAGATCATATACAAATAAAGGAATTTATAAAGATCATTGTGGTATATAAAAAACTGTATAGCCTTGAGTGACTTGACATAGTTATTCTTTCTACACTTATCTTTTTATTTTATAAGCACACCTCTTCACCACAGTAAAATCTTCAAAAAAATGACTAAATCAGTCTTTTATTGCTAAATGGATATATTTTAGGAATAAGGGTCTTAATTCCAAAGAAATTAAGTGAAGTGAATAATTATTTAACACATCCTACACTTCACCTTACAATTGGACCTTTGGATCCCATACCTAACATTTGGCGGTCGACGTCAAATTTAATGTGCTAGTATATTCTATCTTTATTGTTACTATTGTGTAAATATGTTAGCTCAATTCAGATGAATGCTTTACTTTCTAGTCTGTAACCGCACTGGGCTCATTTCTATATATATCGTAATATCTGATCCATTGTTTTCTTCAGAGAGGGCCTTTGGTAATCTTTTTAAGTTTAAATAAACTAATCATCTAAGATACTGTTTTTGTTTTTTTTTTCTCACCCATATTTACCTTTGTGCTTTATTTTCTCATCTAGGTAGGCAGATGATAGCCCTACTTCTGAGGTTTCACTGAGTTGGGACTGTATAACCAGTACAGGCCAGTAGGTAGTAAGCATTTCTTAGTCCTAAGCATTTAATTCCAGAACACATTTCTCTATTGTCTCTTTTCATGCAGAATAACAGAGGTGACATGTTCCTGATGGTGTAGCTAAAAGATGAAACATCTTCTGGTGGCCTGACTCCCTAAATGTCTGTGTGGAGCAGAGCCCTGTAAAAACCTCCAATGGATATACAGTTGAGCACAACATTTGTTTTTCTTCTGAAGCCACAAAGATGTTTTGGAGCCTGGGTCACTGCAGTAAAGCACATTTGATCATAACAAACTCATACCTTTAATCTTAAGGGATTAAAAAAACCCTAGTGTTTGTATAAATCTTATTATTATCTTCTCGTTTCTTTTTTCTTAGTGAGGAGTTGTTCAAATGGAAAAAAAATCAATAGTCTTAATGTGTCATATATAAATAAGGAACCATTTGCTCTTCAAAGTACCCATTGTTCTATGTAGGATGGATACTAAAAAAATGATTTGATTACAGCAGATACTGAAAAAAAAAACTTCAGGGGAGAAGGCTTGTACGTAACAGATGTTCAATACATTCTTCTTAAGAAAAACCTCACATCACTGGGGTTTTGCAGATGTCCTGAAGTTCACAAATAAATGAATTTGTAGCAATCCTGAACCAGATATGTATTGTCCTCATGAGTTTTTGTCCGGAATTAGATAGAACCCTCAGCTTTCTGCTAGAGATTTTTAAATCAAACTTTCCAAAAACTATAAAATAGACATATCTCAACATGCTCTCCTTCAGCGGCTCATTTTACTTTAAATTGAACCTATAATGGATTTCTGGCTATAATGTACTACAGGTTTTTCTCTACAGCAAATCAGGATAATATACCAACGTATGGGTGTGTGAGAGGAGAGTTGTGTGAATCTGTTCTTGTCATCATCTTACCACATGCTTACTTTATTTGTTATAACATTTCTCTCTCTATCTGGTTCCTTTCTAGCCTCATAAGACTATGTCTTAAAACAATTGAGGAAAAATGAATAAAAATTACAGAAACATAAGAAAAAGTGTTTTTAAGATATTGAAGCCTCGAGATTCAATATTCAAACAAGGCTAGATTCCTATGAGTCCCTTACTATTTTTCAAACTGCTCCAGAAATTGTCTGCATTTTTTTCTTTCTAAAAGCTATCACTAATAATCATTTCTTGAGGGTATGTGCTCTGTGAATTCAAGATTAGTGTTTGTTGCTTATCAACTCAACTATTTCCTTCTTTGGAAAACAAAGAGAGGACTTTCTACATGTGATATAAGAAAACAGATTGGAATTTTCAGAGTTTCAGTTTGTAAGACATATGTCATTGTTTACAGAGCAGTTTCATGCTACATTGTCAACACCCTTTTATAAATATTTCTTGGTTTCATACCCACCCAGATCCCCCGCCCCACTTTCATTTTTTATTCTTGAAAGTAGAATTTATCACTCTGACTCTTAGGTCAGCAGGCTCCTTGTTCAACAAGCCTTCAACAGTTCAAAAGTCCTGAAGGTACAATTAGAAAGAAACAAGAAACTCACAAACAGATTATTTATATGTCTGGGGAAAAAGCCAGATGAATGACTCACATCATATTCTACTTTCACCCCTTGTGGGACAAACTACCTTGGGACACAAATTTCTAATATTTACTATATGCAGAAATTCTATAATATGAAAAAGGGTGTATTGACAGACACTTGAAAATAATTGTTCTTTTACTATCTGTTGGTTGAGAGGTGCTTAGTAACAGAAATCTTCCAGTAACACTTTTATAATAGTTCATGGTGAGTTGTGCTGTGGTTAAAAAAAATAATCTGTATCTATACATCTGTATCTATGTATCTAAGTTCTCATTCATGTTAAAGATTGGCAGTTATGGTTTGGTTACAAAATTACCCTGTGTGTTTTCGAATATGAGCATCTCAGTTGCTAAAGCAGACCCTGTCAGAGACAAGCAGTTCCTGTGGCAGAGAGAAACAATCAACAGGATGCGTCAAGCATGCAGTGACTGTTAAGAGGAAGAGATTTTCAACATTTCTATTCACTTTATATTGGCCAAAGTAAATCATACGGCCAAAACGGACAATAGGATATGAAAATATTCTCCTCCCCCCAAAAAAAGGCAGTCTAAAACACATGGTATGGTAGATCGCCTGTGTACATATTGGAAATTATTGAACTACCTATATCCACAATTCTTAGAATGTGACTTTCTAGATTCTCCCTTCAAGATATGGAGATGATTGCACCACTCTTTAAAGGGGTCTCGGCCTTGCGATTGACTCCCGATGACAGATTGTGATATAAGGGCTGGTATTCCACTTCTGAACGTAGATCTTAAGAGCCTTTCACAGTTTAACTGTCTTCTTCTGGATCCCTGTCATATCCTGAGAAGAGACAGTTCACCCAACTGAGGTAATCCTAGACAGGTCAGCCACAGCCTGCTTCTCAGTTTACTACAAATGCATTAATGATCCTAGCCAAGATCAACTAAGTATGGACATGAGTAGAAACCTCATAAACTAATAAACTCGTGAATGAAAAAAGATTGTTGTCTTATGTCATTAAGCTTTGAGTCATTTTGTTACATTACTGTGGAATTACCATGACAATAGATAACAAACACATGACAATTAACAGGGTAAAAAATTTTACAGCAAAGGGGTAGTGGTGAATGACTCAGAAAAGTAGTATAACTTTATACATCTTTTAAGTGAATTCCATTTATCTAAAATATAGATACAAGAAAACATAGTATATTTGACTTTTTCTTTGCCAATTTTGATACTTTTATTTATTTTGTTGTCTGATTGCTGATGCTAGGACTCCCAACACTATGTTAAACAACAGTGATGAGAGTGGACATCCCTGTCGTGTTCCTGATCTCAGGGGGAAAGCTCTCCCTGAGGATGATCTCCCTGAGGATAATAGTACCTATGGGCTTTACATATAATGGCTTTTAGGATGTTTAGGTATGTTCCTTCTATCCAGAATTTCTTGAAGGTTTTTATTAAGAAAGGATGCTGTATCTTGTCAAATGCATGAATTCACCAAAGTTGCAGGATACAAAATCAGCGTACAGAAGTCAGTTGAATTTCTATACACCAATAATGAAACAACAGAAAGAGAAATAAAGAAATTGATTCCATTTAAAACCATAAAATACCTAGGAATAAACCTAACCAAAGATGTAAAAGATCTGTATGCTGAGAACTATAGAAACCTTACAAAGGAAAGTGAAGACACAAAGAGAAAAACATTCCATGCTCATGGAATGGAAGAATAAATATTGTTAAAGTTTCAATACTACCTAAAGCAATCTACACATTCAATGCAATCCCGTCAAAATTGCACTGGCATTCTTCTCAAAGCTAGAACAAACAATCCTAAAGTTTGTATGGTACCACAAATGACCCCGAATAGCCAAAGTAATGTTGAAAAAGAAAACCAAAGAGGGAGACATCACAATCCCAGACTTGAGCCTCTACTAAAAAGTTGTAATCATCAAGAAAGTAAGGTAGCGACACAAAAACAGACACATATACCAATGGAATAGAATAGAGAACCCAGAATTGGACCCACAAATGAATGGCCAACTAATCTTTGACAAAGCAGGAAAGAGTATCCAACGGAAAAAAGACAGTCTCTTTAGCAAATGATGCTGGGAGAACTGGACAGCAACATGCAGAAGAATGAAACTAGACCACTTTCTTACAACATTCACAAAAATAAACTCAAAATGGATGAAAGACCTAAATGTGAGACAGGAAACCATCAAAACCCTAGAGGAGAAAACAGGCAACAACCACTTCAACCTTGGCCGTGGCAATGTCTTGCTCAACACATCTCCAAAGGCAAGGGAATTAAAAGCAAAAATGAACTACTGGGACAGCATGAAGATAAAAACCTTCTGCGCTGCAAAGGAAACAATCAACAAAATTAAAAGGCAACCGAAGGAATGGGAAATGATATTTGCAAATGACATATTGAATAAAGGGTTAATATCCAAAATCTATAAAGAACTAAGAAACTCAACACCCGAGAAACAAATAATCAAGCAAAGCAATGGGCAGAAGCTAAGAACAGACACTTTTCCAAAGATGTCCAGATGGCCAACAAATGCATGAAAAGATGCTCAACGTCACTCATCCTCAGGGAAATACAAATCAAACTACACTGAGATACCACCTCACACCGATCACAGTGCCTAAAATGAACAACTCAGGCAACAAGAGATGTTGGCAAGAATGTGGAGAAAGGGGAACCCTCTTGCACTGTTGGTGGGAATGCAAACTGATGCAGCCGCTCTGGAAAACAGTGAGGACATTCCTCAAAAATTAAAAATAGGACTACCCTATGACCCAGCAATAGCACTACTAGCAATTTATTCAAAGGATATAGGAGTGCTGAATCATAGGGGCATATGTACCCCAGTGTTTATAGGAGTGCGTTAAACAATAGCCAAATTATGGAAAGAGCCTAAATGTCCATCAACTGATGAATGGACAGTTTATATATACAATGGAAGAAGATGTGGTTTGTATATACAATGGAATACTACTTGGCAATGAGAAAGAATGAAATCCCGCCATTTGCAGCAACATAGATGGAACTGGAGTGTATTATGCTAAGTGAAATATGTCAGTCAGAGAAAGACAGATATCATATGTTTTCACTCATATGTGGAACTGGAGAAACTTAACAGAAAACCACGGGGGAAGGGAAGGGGAAAAAATAGTTACACAGATGGAGGAAGACAAACCATAAGAGACTTTTAAATACAGAGGACAAATTGAGGGTTCATGGCGGGGGTGGTGGAGAGGGGAAAATGGGTGATGGGCATTGGGGAGGGCTCTTGGGATGAGCACTGGGTGTTGTATGTAAGCGATGAATCATGGGAATCTAACCCCAAAACCAAGAGCACACTGTACACACTGTATATTAGCCAATTTGATAATAAATTATATTAAAAAATACATTACATATGTTTTTATTCAGACTAAAATAGATTAGTACATAGAAGATTCATGAACTTATTTTATTTTATTTAAATCCAACCTAGTTAACATATAATGTAATAATGATTTCAGGAGTAGAATTTAATGATTTATCTTTTACATACAACAACACCCAGTGCTCCTCCCATGTGCCCCTTTGATTCATCATTTTTGTATCCTTTGGATAAATACCTAGTAGTGCAATTGCTGGGTCATAGGGCAGTTCTATTTTTAATTTTTTGAAGAACCTCCAAACTGTTTTCCAGAGTGGCTGCACCAGCTTGCATTCCCACCAATAACGCAAAAGAGATCCTCTTTCTCCACATCCTTGCCAACATCTGTTGTTGCCTGAGTTGTTAATGTTAGCCATTCTGACAGGTGTGAGGTGGTATCTCATTGTGGTTTTGATTTGTATTTCCTTGATGATGAGTGATATTGAGCATCTTTTCATGTGTCTATTAGTCATCTGGATGCCTTCTTAGAAGAAGTGTGTGTTCTTAAACTCTTTTGCCCATTTCTTCAACTGGATTATTTACTTTTTTTGGTGTTGAGTTTGATAAGTTCTTCATAGATTTTGGATACTAACTTTATCCGACATGTCCCAATAGTTCATTTTTGTTTATATTTCCCTTGCCTGTGGAGACCTATCTAGTAAAAAGTTGCTGCAGCCAAGGTCAAAGAGGTTGCTACCTATTGTCTCCTCTAGGATTTTGATGGCTTCCCGTCTTACATTTAGGTCTTTCGTCCGTTTTGAGTTTATTTTTGTGTATGGTATAAGAAAGTGGTCCAGGTTCATTCTTCTGCATGTCGCTGTCCAGTTTTTGCAGGACCATTTGCTGAAGAAACTGTCTTTTTCCACTGGATATTCTTTCTTGCTCTGTCAAAGATTAGTTGGCCATATATTTGTGGGTCCATTATTGGGTTCTCTATTTTGTTCCATTAATCTGATCTGTGTCTGTTTTTGTGCCAGTACCATACTGTCTTGATGATTACAGCTTTGTAATACAACTTGAAGACTGGAATTATGATGCCCCCAGCTTTGGCTTTATTTTTCAACACTACTTTAGCTATTCAGGGTCATTTCTGGTCCCCCACAAATTTTAGAATTGTTTGTTCTACTCTGTGAAGAATGCTGGTGTTATTTTAATAGAGAGTTCATTAATTGTATCAATTGTTTTGGGTAGCATTAATGTTTTAACAATATTCTTTTTCTAATCCATGAGCATGGAATGTTTTTTCATTTCTTTGTGTCTACTTCAAATTTCTTTTGTAACTATTCTATAGTTTTCAGCATACATATCTTTTACCTCTTGGTTAGGTTTATTCCTAGGTATTTTATGGTTTTCAGCATAGTTGTAAATGGGATTGATTCCTTGATTTCTCTTTCTGCTGCTTCATTACTGGTGTATAAAAATGCAACCAATTTCTGTACGTTGATTTTATATCCTGCGACTTTGCTGAATTCATGGGTCAGTTCTAACAGTTTTTTTTGGGGGTGGGGTGGAATCTTTTATGTTTTCCACAAAGAGTATTGTGTCATCTGTGAAGAGTGAAAATTTGACTTCTTCCTTGCCAATTTGGATGCCTTTTATTTCTTTTTGTTGTCTGACTGCTGACTCTAGGACTTCCAACACTATGTTGAATAATAGTGGTGATAGTGGGCATCCTTGTCGTGTTCCTGACCTTAGGGGGAAAGTTCTCAGTTTTTCCCCATCAAGGGTGATATTAGCTGTGGGTATTTCATATACGGCCTTTGTAATCTTGAGGTATGTTTCCTCTATCCCTACTTTCTTGAGGGTTTTTATCAAGAAGGAATGCTGAATTTTTTCAAATACTTTTTCTGCATCTATTGAGAGGATTATACGGTTCTTATCCTTATTTTTATTAATGTGATGTATCACATTGATTGATTTGTGGATATTGAACCAGCCCTGCAGCTCAGGAATAAATGCCATTTGATCATGTTGAGTGATTCTATTAATGTATTGTTGGATTCAGTTTGCTAATACTTGTTGAGAATTTTTGCATCCATGTTCATCACAGAAATTGGTCTGTACTTCTCCTTTTTAGTGGGATATTTGGTTTGGGGCTCAGTGTAATGTTGGCCTCGTAGAATGAGTGTGGAATTTTTCCTTCCATTTCTATTTTATGAAACAGCTTCAAAATAAGAGGTGTTAACTCTTCCTTAAATGTTTAGAATTCCTGTGGTAAGTCATCTGGCCCTGGACTCTTTGTTGGGAGCTTTTTTATTACTGGCTCAATTTCCTAACTGGTTATGGATCTGTTCAACATTTCTATTCCTGTTTCAGTTTTGGTAGTTTAGATATTTCTAAGAATTTGTCCATTTCTTCCATATTACCCAATTTGTTGGCATATAATTGCTCATAATATTCTCTTATTATTATTTGTATATCTGCAGTATTGGTTGTGATCTCTCCTCTTTCACTTGCGATTTTATTTATTTGGTTCCTTTCCTTTTTCTATCAGCCTGGTTAGGGCTTTATCAACTTTGCTAATTCTTTCAAAGAACCTGCTCCCGGTTTCATTGATCTGTACTACTGTTTTGTTTTGTTTTGTTTTCAATATCATTGATTTCTGCTCTCATCTTTATTTTTTCCCTTCTTCTGCTGGTTTTGGGCTTTCTTTGCTGTTCTTTTCCCAGATCCTTTAGGTGTCAGGTTAGGTTGTGCATTTGAGAGCTTTCTTCTCTCTTTAGGAAGGTATGGATTGTTATATACCTCCTTCTTATAACCACCTTGTTGTTAGATCTTCTTGGTGGATAAACATCTTAATTATGATACAGTGCCTTTCTTCATCTCTTGTTACAGTCTTTGTTTTAAAGTTCAGTTTGTCTGACAGAAGTATGGCTAGTCCGGCTCTCTTTTTTGTTATATGCATTAGCATAATACATGGTTCTCTATCCCTTCACTTTCAATCTGCAGGTATCTTTAGGTCTAAAATGAGTCTTTTGTAGGCAGCATAAAGATGTGTCTTGTTTTTTCCATTTATTTATTTTTGAGCGACAAAGAGACAGAGAGAGCGCAGATGTTGGGAAGGAGCAGACCCAAAGGGAGAGAGGGAATCCCAAGCAGGTCAAATCAACAAATTGCCAACTGAGTTTCTATAGAATAAACTTCAAATTTAGAGAATGCACCAAGCATCAAATGCTCTTTTCTTACTCATTTTTTTCTGGGAGAATTCAGTATTCTCATTTTTTATAAGACATGTAAGAATAAACAATGTGTCTTAGGTTAAGCATAAAGAATAATAATTTTTAAGTTTATATTTTGAGATAAAGAGAGCACAGGGAGGGGCAGGGAGAGAGGAGGAGAGAGAGAGAGAAAGAGAAAGAGAGAGAGAAAGTGAGAGAGAGAATCTCAAGTAGGTTCTGCCCTACCAGCACAGAGACCAACAAGGGACTCACATTCACGAACCATGAGATCACAATCTGAGCCGAAATCAAGAGTCGGATACTTAACCAAATGAGCCACCCAGGCTCCCCAAGAATAATACTTTTTAGAATAACTTTATGATTTACCATCCCATTGTTCTTTTTTGTTCTTAGATATTTTATCTCAAGATTTGTCAACATTTCATAGTACATTCTCTTTCCTAAAAGTTTTCATTCTATCTAACTCTGTGTACTCCATGTTCCTTTATCTCTTCGTGTTTCAATAGACTAAGTCTAATTAAATGATGCTTTTTATTGGTCTGGCTGTAAAATAAATGCATTACTAAAAAGCAATCTGCTCTCTGTGGCTTGCCTTTAGTTTCTCTCACGGAGACAGTTTTGTCCTTACTATTTCAACTCTCATCTCAATAAGGAAGATCCCCATGTATATTTCTGATATTGACCTATTTTCTGTATTAAGCCATATTTTCAGCCACCTACTAACACTTCCTGTACTCTTAAAATATATTTTTTTTCTAAAATTCAATTGCCTCTGGTCAACTACATTGGAAATATTACTCATCTTTCGCCAGTCCCTATGTTTTATTCTCTCGTGTCTTAGTCACTAAGGCACACTTAAATTCTTACATCTACTTCTTTGTGCATTATCAACTTTATAATCCACTTACTTACCAGTTGATACTTTGACTAACCTTTTCCATTTTGGGTTTTTCCAATTTAATCTACCTAGCACATTAATGCTGGAGTAATTTTCCTAAAACACTATTATAATAAGGACATTCTCCCTTCGAAATTTCTTTAAAAAAGTTTTGAAATTCCAATATGTTAACATACAGTGTAATATTAGTTTTTAGTTGTTTCTTAATTCCACCTATGAGTGAAATCATATGGTAATTTGTCTTTCTCTAACTTCTTTCGCTTAGCATAAAACTCTCCACCTCCATCTACATCAGGGCAAACAAATGGCAAGATTCCATTCTTTGTTATGGTTGAGTAATATTCCATTGTATATAAATACCAAAACTTCTTTATCCATTCATCAGTCACTGGACCCTTGGGTTCTTTTCATAGTTTGGCTTTTGTAGATAGTGCTGCTATAAACATCAAGGTGCATGTATCCCTTTAAATTAGTGCTCTTGTATTCTTTGGGTAAATACCTAGTAGTGCAATTGCTGGGTCGTATGGTAGTTCTACTTTTAACGTTCTGAGGAGCCTCCATACTTTTTTTCCAGAGTGGCTGCACCAGTTTGCATTTCCACCAACAATGCAAGAAGATTCTTTTTACTACATATCCTCGCCAACACTTGCTGTTTCTTATGCTTATTATTTTAGCCATTCTGATAGGTGTGAGTTTTATGGCATTGTGTGTTTTGTTTTGGGGTTTTTGCTATTGGTTTTTTGTTTTTTGGTTTTTTTTTTTTTTTTTTTTTTTTTTTTTTTTTTTTTTTTTTTTTTTTGCCTTTCTCTGATTAGTGAGGTTGAGCATCTTTTAATGTCTGTGTATCTCCTTTGGAGAAATGTCTGTTCATGCCTTCTATTTTTAATTAGATTGCTTGTTTTTGGGGCGTGTTGAGTTGTATGGGTTCCTTAAATACTCTAGAAACTAACACTTTATTGGATATATCATTTGCAAATATTTTCTCCCATTCAGTGGGTTGTCTTATAATTTCGCTGATTGTTTCCTTTGGTGTGAAGAAGCTTTTTATTTTGATGTAGTCCCTATGGTTTATTTCTGCTTTTGTTTCCCTTGCCTCAGGACACATATTTAGAAAGATGCTATTATGGCCAATGTCAGAGAAATTACTGCCTGTGCTTTCCTCTAGGATTTTTTTTTTTTATGGCTACACATCCTACATTTACATCTTTAATCCATTCTGAGGTTTTTTTGTGTGTATAAGAAGGTGGTCCAGTTACTTTCTTTTGCATGCTGCTGTCCAGTTTTCCTGACAGCATTTGTCAGAGACTGTTTTTCCCCCCATTGGATATTCTTTCCTTCTTCATCAAAGATTAAATGACTGGGGCGCCTGGTTGGCTCAGTCGGTTAAGCCTCAGACTTCGGCTCAGGTCACGATCTCGCGGTTTGTAGGTTCAAGCCCCGCGTTGGGCTCTGTGCTGACAGCTCAGAGCCTGGAGCCTGCTTCAGATTCTGTGTCTCCCTCTCTCTCTGCCCCTCTCCTGTTCATGCTCTGTCTCTGTCTCAAAAATAAACATTTAAAAAATTAAAAAAAAAGATTAAATGACAATATAATTGTGGGTTTATTTCTGGGTTTCCTAATTGGTTCCATTGATCTATTTTTTTTTTGCCAATACCATACTTTTTGATTACTACGGCTTTGTAACATAACTTAAAGTCTGGAATTGTGATACCTCCAGCTGCTTTTTTGTTTCAGGATTGCTTTGGCTATTCTGGATTTTCCGTTTCCATAAAAATGTTAGGATTATCTGTTCTAGTTGTATAATAACTTTATGGTTTATGATAGGAATCATGTTAAATCTGTAGATTACTTTGGATCATATGGTCATTTTAATAATATTTGTTCCTCTAATACATGAGCATGGAATATTGTTTCATTTCTTTCATTGATGTCTTACAGTTTCAGAGTACAGATCTTTCACCTCCTTGCTATTTTGTTCCTAGGTATTTTATTATTTTTGGATACAATTGTAAATGGGACTGTTTTCTTAATTTCTCTTTCTGCTACTTCATTATTGGCATATAGAATGCAACAGATTTCTATATAAGGATTTTGTACCCTGTTCCTATACTTAATTCATTTATTGGTAGTAGCAGTTTTTTGGTGGAGTCTTTCAGGTTTTGTAGATATACATTATCAAGTAATCCGTGAACAGTGGAAGTTTTACTTCTTCCTTACCAATTTGGATGCTTTTTATTTCTTTTTGCTATCTGATTGCTGTGTCTAGGGTCTCCAATACTACGTTGAATAAAACTGGTGAGAAAGGATACCTTTGTCTTGTTCCTGTCTTAGGGGGAAAGCTCTCAGTTTCTCACCATTGAGTATATGATGTTAACTACTCATGATGGGCTTTATCATGTCGAGGCATTTTCCCTCTAAACCTACTTTGTCGAAAGTTTTTATTATCCATGGATACTGTACTTTGTCAAACGCTTGCTCTGCATCTATTGAAATGATTATATGGTCTTTATCATTTCTCTTGATGCAATGTACCACACTGATTTGCAAATACTGAACCATACTTGCATCCCAAGAATAACTTCTACTTGATTGTGATGAATTTTTTTACTATTTTTAAAAGTTTTTATTATTTTTAAAAATTTATTTTGAGAGAGCACGTGTATGAACTGGGGAGGGACAGGGAAAGAGGGAGAGAGAATCCCAAGCAGGCTCCACCATCAGCACAGAGTCCAATGTAAGGCTTGAACTCAGAAACTGTGGGATCATGACCTGATCTGAAATCAGGAGTTGGCCACTCAATTGAATGAGACACCCACATGCCCCAGAGATTTTTTTTTTTAAGGAATTTAATAACTCTCCTTTAAATGTTTGTTAGAAATCACCTGTGAAGCCATCTGGTCCCGGGCTTTTGTTTGCTGGGAGTTTTTTCATTACTGATTCCTTTATATTGCTAGTAACAGGTCTAATCAAATTTTCTATTTCTTCTGATTCAATTTGGGAGGTTATATGATTCTAGGAATACATTCATTTCTTCTAGGTTGTCCAATTTGTTGGCATATAATTTTTCATAATATTTTCTTATTATCCTTTGTATTTCTGTGGTGCTGGTTGTTATTTCTCTCTCATTTGTGATTTTGAGTCTTCTCTCTCTGTCTCTGTTCATGAGTCCACCTAAGGTTTATCAATTTTATTGACTTTTTCCAAGAACCAGCTAATGTTGTTTTTGGTTTCTATTTCATTTATTTCTTCTCTAACCATTATTATTTCCTTCCTCCTACAGGTTTTGGGTTTTGTTTGGTTTTCTTTTTCTAACTCTTCTAGATGTAAGGTTGGGCTCTTTGAGATTTTTTTTTTTTTTTTTTGCTGCTTGATGTAGGCCTGTAGTGCTATAAACTTCCCCCTTAGGACAGCTTTTGCTGCATCCCAAAGGTTTTGGACCTTGTATTGTTCAGTTTTGTTTTGTTTCTTAAAGTTTTTTTTAGTGTTTATTTATTTTTGAGGGAGAGAGAGAGAGAGCGTGAGCAGGGAAGGGCAGAGAGAGAAGGAGACACAGTATCTGAAACAGGCTCCAGGCTCTGAGCTGTCAGCACAGAGCCTGACACGGGGCTCAAATCCATGAACTGTGAGATCATGACCTGAACTGAAGTTGGATGCCTAACCAAGTGAGCCACCCAGGCACCCCAACTTTTTTATTTTTTTAAAATATTTTATTTATTTTTGAGAACAAGAGTGAGACAGCAGGGGAGGGGCTGAGAGAAAGGGAGACAGAGAACCCCAAGCAGGCTCTGCATTGTCAGCTGAAAGCCCAATGTGGGGCTCAAACCCATGAACTGTTGGATCATAACCTGAGCCGAGTTGGATGCTCAACAAATTGGGCCACGCATCCACCCCTGGTGTTTCTATGTACTTTTAAATTTCTACTTTTATGTCCTGCTTGGTCCATTCATTATTTAGTAGCATGTCATTTAACCTCCATGTATTTGTGGTCTTTCCAGATTTTTTACTATCATTGATTTCTAGTTGCAAAGTGTGTGGTTGGAAAAGATGCATGGTATGACTTCAATTTTTTTGAATTTGTTGATACTTGTCTGCCCCAAGCTCACTGTTGGAGCCTTAGTCTGACTGGTATAGGTAGTTATCTTCTCCTTTCCCATTGCAGGAGTCACTTTGGAGTGGTGTTGGCCTTTCTTGGGCTGCTTGCATACTCCTAGGCTTGTTGCAGCATTTTGGATGGATTACTGCCAAGGGTTGTAGAGGCTAGGTCCACAGGAGAACATGGGGGTGGGGAATGTGGTGCCAGCAAAGGGTGTACTCGATCTGCTGCAGGAGAGGATCTGGAGCCACCCAAGAAACTCCTTCCAAGACCAGGATTGAGCAGGCAGGTCTGTAGAAAAGTGTATGAGTGGGGCACTTTATCAGCAAGCTAGGTAGATAGTATTCATGGTGAATAGGAGTCTTTGTATCTAGGCTTGGGGATGGGAGAGGAAAATGGTACCTGCCAGCTCTTGTGTTCCTGAAGAAGTCTTACTAAGTTTCCTGCCCGTCTTGGGGTGCCTGGGTGGCTCAATCAGTTAAGCGTCTGACTTCAGCTCAGGTCAGGATCTCACCGTTCCTGAGTTTGAGCCCCGCATTGGTCTCTGTGCTGACATTTCAGAGACTGGAGCCTGTTTCAGCTTCTGTGTCTCCCTCTCTCTCTCTCTGCCCCTCCCCAGCTCGTGTTCTGTCTCCCTCTCTCTCAAAAATAAATAAACATTAAAAATTATTAAAGAAAAAAGATTCCTGCCCCTCTAGGACATGATCTGAGATTACTAAATAACTTTTTTTTTCCTGTATACCTCAGGCATTTTTCAAACTTCTATTTCTATGCTGTTTGTTGTGTTGTCTCTTTAAGGGTGGGGTCTCAGTTTCCTGTTGCCTGCCAGCTCTCCCAGAGCCAAGACCACTGAAGTCCCAAATGTTAAGCCCCATTGATTGTAACAGGTCATTTTCTGGGTTATTTATACAGATGTTGGCATTATTTACTTAGGGACAGGGTGAGCCTAGGATCCTCCTACTCTGCCCTCTTCTCCAGAAATCTAAAATTCAGTTCCTTGGTCACACTAGCTACCCTTCACGTACTGAATAATTACTTGGAGCTAGTGGCCATGTTGGATAGAGCCATCTTAGAGCAACTGACATAGTGATTTTCATGAGTAGATTTGATTAAGTGCATTAAAGGGGACTAGCTGAAAAATGTGGATGTCCAAAGGTTGATGATTTAAAGGTATTGTTTTTGTAGCATGTATACTTGCTTCCGAATATTAAGTGTTTTATCACAGTAATGGGTAAATTAAAAAGAATGTGTGTTTCATTTTGCCTCTGTGTGCCTGACTTAAACTCTGTTTTCCAGCCAAAAAGTTCTAATTGAAAAAACATCCTAAATAAACAAATCTGTAATGAATGCTAACTATACGCCAAACACTGTGTTAGAAGTCATATATCTTGTATCATTTAATCATCTAATTTGGATAACTGATCTATTTAAAGCTTTTCTCATTCTCTGCAATGTTTCTGTACAGTGTTTCTAGTGAAATGCTGGCATGGGAATACATGTATCTGGTTTCTATTTACAACTCTGTTATGAGCCACTTGTATCACTTTGGAGAAATCATTTGAAATTGATTCTCCATGCTGCTGTGACACAAAACCTAAAATTAGTTATATATGGAGTGATATCGCCTTCCCTTCTCCAATCATAAACAATTGGTCACTTTTGTACAAGGATAAAAACACATAGGAAACAAACCTGACTGGGTTGTGACAACACATGGCTACATCTTGACTTTTGACGGGAAGAAAAAAGGCACTTGAGATTTAAGGCGTGTTCCTTAAATAAGCTACAATACATTGTTTTTTTTATAGTTCTCCACAGTACCACGTGAATTTGTGTACCAATGAGTAAAATAGAGGAGATAGTTTTTAAAACAGCATTCCTAAGTGATTAGCTCAAAGCCAGGTAGGATTACCAGGTGTCAATCTACATTTCTGCAATATTTTTTAAATTTTCAAAAATATTTATTTATTTTTGAAAGAAAGAGAGAGCCTGAGCGGGGCAGGGGCAGAGAGAGAGAGGGAGACAAAGGATCCGAAGCAGGTTCCAGGCTCTGAGCTGTCAGCATGGAGCCTGACGGGCTCAAACTCACAACCTGTGAGATCATGACCTTACCTGCAGTCGGACGTTTAACTGACTAAGCCACCCAGGTGTCCCTACATTTCTGTAATATTAATACGCAAGGACACAATCACAATTACATAAAAGTCATTAGCCACACATTTTCTATTAAATATCCTATCACTGTTCCTCTGTTTCCATAGCCACAAAATGAATAAACCGCTCAGAAGTTTGAAACCATGACTGCCCACAGACCATGATCTTGCCTCTAACTCTATCATAAAACATCAAATTCCACCAGGTGTGCATGAATGTGTGTGATTGCAAATGCTACTGTGATTAGCAAATGAATGCCTTATTTCTTTATAGGATAAAAATGACATCACACATAAACTCACAAAAACAGTTTTGCATTCTTACAGAGGAAATCATGTGTTTTAGGGGCAAGAACGCTGCTGGGAATTAGAAAAGCTTTTCTTCTTCTGCTTGTGGCCTCATTGCTGACATGCTGTTCAGAATTAACATCAAACTTCCCACTGCCTCAACTTGCTCATGTGTGTAATGAGTTCTTCTGTTACACCCTCAGTATCTACTTAACAGGAATGATATGAAAATTAATTGGGGGAAATCTATAATCCGCTTACTGCTGCTCTAAGAAACATATTTAAAAAGAAATAAGCCAAAGTTACTTGGTAATTAAAATGTTTTATAAATGTCCTCAGAAATAATACATTTGATTTAATGGTTTGCAAAATGAGAAAAAAAATTCAACTACTTTCCACTTTGAATTAAGGACTGACCATGCAGCTTCAGCAGTTATGTTTTCCAGGAACACACTACTCATCACAGCCTATTTCTCTCATCGGGATACAGAATAAAAGGTAACCATTTGCTCTAACACAGCAAAATGAAGATATCCATATTAACCAAACACGTTTGAGTAGACAATAATTATTCCTAAAGGATGAAAAACAACACCTTGCTTTGCTGGAAGTCTTGATACAGATGGCACAAAAACCCTACAGCAAATCACATGGAATAAGGTTTTAATGTTGAAATCCACTGATCACACATCACACATTAAGAACGCATGCGTTTTGAAAACACAATGAAAAGAGAGATTGGAATTATAATTTTAGTGGAATGTAAGTGCCACTATAATTTTTAAGGATTTTTTTTTAAAAAACAATAGAATGAAAATTTACACTAGTGTAAGAAGTAGAACTGTACCTTGTAGTAAGGCCTCAATATACAGTAAATCACACAATCTCACTTTAGGAAGAAATCTGGACATACAACCAGAAAATTCTATAAGCCAGGCACCAGGGGTAACTATTTGGAATATACTGAATCACCTCCCACATTGTAGCTCAAATAACAGAATGTTCAACACAGAAGAGACCGAACATTTTGAAATGTTATTCTACTAATGCTAAAAAACAGCACAAAATACATTGAACTAACACTGAAAATACACACATACAGGGACACCTGGGAGGCTCAGTTGGTTAAACATTTGACTCTTGGTTTCAACCCAGGTCATGATCTCATTCATGATTCATGGGTTGAGCCCTGCATCGGGCTCCATGCTGACAACATGGAGACTGCTTGGGATTCTCTCTCTCCTTCTCCCCCTCCCCTATTCACTCTCTCTGTCTCTCTCTCTCTGTCTCTCTCAAAATAAATAAACTCAAAAAAAAAAACACACACACATACAATATTTAAGAAATGCTGCCTAATAAATGAAAATCCTGAATCTCTATATGTGTGTAACGCAAGATTACAAACTCATATGCATATGTGGGTCAGCAAAAGACACAGACTTAGCAAAGCCAGGTTTTCATCTTGGATTTGAGACTTGAATTCTGAGATCCTGTGCAAGTCAAATTTTGTCTCCTGAGAAATAACAGAACTAGATGAAATTATCTTTTCATTCCCTCTAAGCTGAAATCTCTGAATCCTGTGAATTCCATCTTTCCTTCAGTTATAAGATAAAATGGTATTTACCTGATAGATTGTAAAAACCAATTAAAGAGGTTGTAAAAAATATTACACACTGTTAATGTTTGTAAGCACTTTCAAATCTTCAAATAATTCAATTACAAAACTATCAGAATTCTAGCCAATTTTCATAAAAACATGTCCTTATGGAAGCCAATATTGGCAATCCTAAACTCATAAATAAAACAAAGGATAATGGTCTTTTAAGTTGTAAAACCTAAAGCCAAGCAAATAGCCCCTGTACCGAGTTTTACGTAACAGACATATTTAGCTTAAATAAATAAGATCAGTTAGGAATGTCTACTAGCATGTTTAAATCAGTCATTTCTGTCATCATTTACAACAGCTCAAAATTAATCAATTAAAATGTGTTTATTCAGAGGGTGACTGTACAGAAAAACTAACAAGCCAATGTAAAAACAGGTTGAAACACAAAAATCAGGAGCTTCAAGAAACACTCGGTACCAGCTCACACGTGATGAACACCTCACATCAGACGCCATTTTAAGTGGCTGATATTTACTTGTTCCTTAAATTCTCACAGCTCAAGAGGGAGATATTACCACTGTGACATGTACACAGATGATATCAAGCCACAGAGGACTTCAGAGATGCTCACGCTCACCCAGCTACCAAGCAGTAGAGGTAGAATATGAAGCCAGGAATTCCAGTTCCAGAGTCTATGCTTTCTCACACTACTGCCGGAAGCCAAGCTATCCAACCAGCCTGATGGCAGGGCCCGGGCGGTGGACGGATCGGGACTGCAGGGCGGCCCGACAGTGAAGCTTCTTGTACTCCTGCTTTTATGTAATTTGGCCTTAGTGTTGGTCGGGGCAGCCCCCCTACCAATGAAAGTACCTGGGGATTTGTTGGTTGGGGAATTGCCCATGACAGGCCTCCCGGGAAAAGAACCATTGGGGAAAGAAATAAGATTCCGCAGGGAAACTGTGTGGCCCTGCATCCAGCCCTTGCCACCCCCTATAAAGACTCCTTTACCTAAAGGAAGGACAGCCCCATATGTTTCCCAGCCAAGGAGGGGACAAATGGGTTCGAAATCCCCACCCCGGCAACAAAGGAATGTATCTATGGAGACAAGTTACTCCAACCCCTAAGACCACTGGGCCCCCAGGAGGCATTCCAGATGATAACTGGACCTGGTGGGTTAAGGTACAGAACGGTTCATTAGTTCCTAGGTATACATTGTCTCTCAGGGAGCTCATAAGGCATCGGTTCCCAGAGCCCTCTTGGCTCCCTCCCGGCACCCCAGACCAAAGCGAATACCTTTGTTCCTTGTACCGCAAAAGGTTCAAAAGAACAATTAAGAAGTCATATCCCTGTAAACGTTCCACTTGAGGCGTTGAGAGATAGAGGGCCTTTCATGAAAACAGCAAAGCAAATGCTTTACAGACAAACGTAGATACATAATGAAAATAATAGGAAGAAATTAATCAATAAGCAAAAGGGCAGGAGGGAACATTACAAGAAAATAACCATGATGTCCCTTAATGGGCGATTACACAAAGGAACGTTTTTAGAATTAGGTAATGCCGAGAAACATAGATGACACACGCTACAAGGAAATTGCTAGCAAATCTAATGCCGCGTTTGCCGCAATAAAGCGGCCAGTCTAACACAGTGTTGCTGTCCGTGTCCATTTGTTATTTTCGCCAACGCCGTGCATCCTTCGGGCACCCCTCGACCTGCTGGATCTGGACTCCGGCACTCCACAGCTTCCTGACACATGTTGTGTAGTTTGGGAAGCAACAGGTAGGTCAGTCTGACTCAACTACAGGAAAATATGACATGGTGGTGAAAACTAGCATTTGGACAATCTGGTTCAAATGGCCACGTAGGAAGTTCCTGAACTCGCCTTCTCCCACATCAAATCTGCAGATATTTCCTCTGGAGGGGGGGGGGAAGCTAAAACTGTCAAAGCAACCCCTTAAAATCAAGCAAACAAGAGCCCAATGAACTGGAAATGAAAGGCTGAGCCACAGGGCTGTAAAACACACCCGGGGGGCACAGTGACCAGAGAAGGAGATCAAAAGCAAGAGTTTCTCCCTGAGGAGTAAAGGATCTGTTCCCCATTGTAACTTTTAAGACATGGGGGGTGGGGGAGAGGAGAAAGGGGGTGATGGGCATTGAGGAGGGCACCTGCTGGGATAAGCCCTGGGTGTCATATGGAAACCAATTTGACAATAAATTATATTAAAAAAAAAAAAAACATGCACCTGAGGGATGAGCTCCCAGAACATTTGACTCTGAAGACCAATGGGGCTCATGCCCATGAGACCCCTGGGTCTATGGCAAACTGGGAAACATCTCTTTAAGAGCCCAGAAGCAGACTCACCTGCCCCCAGGGGTCAGCACAGAGCAGCCCTTTAAAAAACTCCCAGACTTTTGGGAAACAGAATTATTTCTTAATTTGCAAGTACTGGTCTAAGGGGCAGGGGCTTGCTGCATTCTCCCTGTGGACGGAGGCTGGTGCGTGCCATTTTCCTGCTCTCCCTCTTTCCCTCCTTTCTCCCGGGTGTCATCTTTCTGCTCTAGCTGGTGGGCACCGTCTTCTCTATTCTCCCTTTTCCTGGCTAATGTCCATGGGCACCATCTTTTCTTTCTCCCTTTTTCCCCCCTTTTTTCTTTCTTAATTTCTTTTACTTTTTCTCCCCCTCCCTTTATGGCAAGTGCCATCTGTGCACTCCTTCTCCACCCCACTCCAGCCAGGGGGCACCGTCTTCATGCCCTCCTTCTCCTGTGTTCTAGAGCGCCAGTATCTCCCAGGGGACAATGTCTGTGCATGTCCGGTGCCTCAGTTTTGTGGCTGCCGCTGAGGCGACACTCCCTGAAAACCTGGATGCGAAGGCCGGAGGGTCTTGCGATCCTGGATCTCATGAGACTGCAACAATCAGAGAGACTGCTCTTGGCAGACTACCACCGCCAGGGCACTGCACAGAAAGAAGACTGAAACACATTTCCAGTGTTTCTGAGAAGGAGGCCTATCTGGTTATCCAGCAGCTTTGCCTTGAGGCAGACTTCTGGGTTGTCACACAGGAGCCTAAGGAGGTGCTCACAGGGAATGGGAGTGGTGAACTTAACCTTTGCACTCTCCTTCTGTCTTGCTCCAGCTCACTGGTACCTTACGTAAAGGAGATTTTACCCTTACCTGGTGCCCTGCCGTTGGGGTTGCTGTCAAACCACCAATCCACATTATCTGGCTCTGGTGGCCAGCAGGGCTTAGCTCATGGATCCCACAGGACTACGACCAACAGAGAGTTCTTAAACTACCATCCCTAGGGCATGGCAAGAATCAACAATCCGGGAGCTCAGGCTTTCTAGAAAAAGCCCTATTAGATTATCATCATAGCAACAGCCAGAGGAGCAGGATTGTGATTCAACACATCTCTATAGGGCTGAATGTTAACCTTTCCTGGAATCTCAGGAGGCAGACGTTACCTTTGTGCTCCCTTTCTGAGCACTCCAGAGCGCGAACATTTCTCAGAGGGAGCTCTTATACGTGTCTGACACCCCAGTTTCCACTTCTGACACCCTGGTTTTTGTGACTGCTATCCAGAGGACACCTCTGGATTGCCTGGCTCTGGTAGACAGCAGGGCTCGTATTTCTGGGTCCCGCGGGCCAAATGATCAGAAACACAGTTCTTGGCAGGCTATGACTCCAGGGCACTGTACAAAGAGCAGACACCGAAACACACTCTTATCTCAGTAGATACAGAAAAAGCATTTGATAAAATTGAATAACCATTTACGATAAAACTCAACAAAATGGGTTAAGAGGTAATATGCCTCAACATAATAAACATCATTTATGCTGAGCCCACAGCTAGTACCATACTCAGTGGTGAAGAGCTGAAATATTTTTCGCTAGGACCAGGAATAAGATAAGGATATATTCACTTTTGTAACATTTATTCAACATAGTTTTGGAAGTCCTAGCCAAAACAATTAGAAATCAATTCCATTTATAGCTGTATCAAAAAGAATAAAAACTAGGAATAAATTTAGACAAGACAGTGAAATTTGTACACTGAGAACCGTAAGACAATGAGGACAGAAATTAAAGATGAGACAAATAAATGTAAAGATATTCCAGGCTCTTTTGAAAGAAATGATACTGAAAGAATTAATATTGCTGAAATGTTCATAACATTCTAAGAAATCTACAGATTTGATGCAATACCTATCTAAACACCAAAGGCATTTTTCACAGCAATAGAACAAAAATTCTAAACTTTTTATGGAACCACAAAAGACCATGAAGAGCCAATGAAATCTTGAGACAGAACAAAGCCGGGGGCCTTTGTACCTTGAATGCAAGCTATATTACAAAGCTATAGTCATTAAAACAGTATGGTATTGACATGAGAAACACATAGATCAAAGAACCAGAATAGAGAGCCCCAAAATAAACCCACACATATATGGTCAATTACTTTATGACAAAATAGCTAAGAAGATATAATGGGGAAAGGACAGTCTCTGCGATAAATGATGGTGATGTTGAAGAAACTGGACAGCCACCTGCAAAAGAATGAAACTGAACTACTCTCTTACACCCTACCCACAAATTAACTGAAAATGGATTAAAGACTTGAGTGTAAGACCTGAGACTATCACACTTCTAGAAGAAAACACATGCAGCAAGTTCCTTGACATTGGTCTTGGGGCTGATCTTTTGGATTAGAAACCAAATCAAAGGTAACAAAAGCAAGAAATAAACAAGTGGGACTATATCAAACTAAAAAAATTCTTCACCAACAAATGAAAAGGCAACCTACTGAAACGGAGAAAATATTTAAAAGTCATGTATCTGATAAAGGTTTGATATAAATATATAAAAACCACACACAGCCAAACACCAAAAGAGCAAATACAATAAAAAAAAATTGGCAATGGAACTGGATAGACATTTTTCCATAGAAGGCACAAATGGTCAACAGACACATGAAAAGAGGCTCAACATCACTCATCATCAGGGAAATACAAATCAAAACTACAATGAGATATCACCTTACCTCTCAGAATGGCTAAAATCAACAACCCAAGAAACAATAGGTAATGGTCAGGATGTGGACAAAGGGGAACTCTCTTGCACTGTTCATGGGAATGCAAACTGGTATAGTCACAATGCAAAACATTATGAAGGTTCCTCAACAAAAAAAAAATTATGTCTACCATAAGATCCAGCAATTTCACTTCTGGGTATTTATCCAAAGAAAAAAAACACTAACTTGAAAAAAATATATGCACTCCAATGTTTACTGCAGCATTATTTGCAATATCTAACATCTGAAAACACCCTAAGTCTCTATCACTGGATGAATGAATAAAGAAGTTGTGAATATACAGTGGAATATTATTCATTGATAAAAAATAAAATAAAATCTTGCAATCTGCAATAACATGAATGGACTTTGAAGGTATTATGCTGAGTGAAATAAGTCAGACATAGAAATCAAATGCCATATACTCTCGCTTCTGTGTGGAAACTGAAAAGAAAAAAAAAAAAAAGCCAAGCTCATAGTTACAGAGAACAGACTGGTGGTTGCCAGAGGCAGGGGTGGGAGATGAGCAAAATGAGTGAAAGGAATCAAAAAGTATAAACTCCCAGTTATAAAATACCTAAGTCACAGGGGTATCATGTACAGCATGGTGACTACAGCTAATAATACTGTATTGTACATCTCAAAGTTGCTATGAGAGTAAATCTTAAAAGTTCTCATCACAAGAAAAAAAATCGTAACTGTGTGCGGCATTGGATATTAACTAGATGTTTTGTGGTGAAAATTTCACAAAATATATAAATACTGAATCATTCTTTTGTACACCTGAAACTACTATCACGTGTCAATTACACCTCAATAAAAATTTAATAAAACCAATTCTAATACATAAAGATCACCCATGAGGGAAAAAAAAAACAGATTTAGAGAGTTTGTATGGTATCAGGTGCTCAAAGAGTCTGGATTGGTGTGAGATTATTGAAATTTTCCAAGTCGAGAAGTGATATAATAAGAGTAGAGTGTGAAACACATAAGCTGGCATTACACACAGTGTGTTAGAGAGACCCTGCCAGTTAGGTGGCTCACACTCTCATGAAAATTATCTGGCACTTGACTCCAGAAGGGAAAGACAGGGTAAGAAATGCAAGGAAGCATTGTAAAAATCAAATGACTAAGGCAAGTGGTGACAAACGTGTGCCCTAACGATAGGAAGTTCCAAGGTTTTGAATTTGATCCACTTGGAAATGCATGATGCCATTAGAAAAAAAGAACATCAGAAAGCACAATCAGTGTGGGACAGTTAAGACTGAGATGATGAATTCAATTTTAGGTTTTTAAACACACCCTAAAGCCTCAGTTTAATATGAAGATTCTGAAGATAAAATAAGCTTCTATCTAATGCCCTCTTCTGGGCAAAGAGAGTTCGTAAGAGAACATGTCAAATTTTCAAAGGCTAAGCTGCATACCAGTTTTTGAAATGTCACTGAAAAACATATTTAGACTTTGCATCATAAAAGGATGAAATCATTGGCCAAAGAAATAAAATCCATGTAAACCTGGATACTTTCCCAGAAAAGGCATTTGCCATTTTAAAACGCTGAGGGAAAATGGGAAATAAATTTTAAGTAACAAAACGAATTTGGTACTTCATATCATATAAATGATTTCTCCATCTGCAGCTTTGTACCTGCCAGTCTAAATAATTTGAGGTAAAATACTTTAAAAATTTTAAGAAAAATCTAATAGCATTTTATGTACGTATGTATATATACGTATATGTACATCTATACACGTACATATGTATGTGTATATACATTTATGTATATATTACGCATGTATTTATTTCTTTTATGAATAAAAAGAAAACTTCTTGTCCTTCTCCTTCTCTTCTTCTCTCCCATTATACTATTTTAGTCAATCGTGTTATCTTTTTGGGGCATATATCCTTGTGTTCGTAGGCTGTATGCTTAGGCTGTTATTTAATGTGTCAACGCTAGCAATATGTTTTTACTTTAAGATGTAATCTATGAGGCAATAAATTGGCTCATTTTGTAATAATTCTTTTTCCAGTTTTTGTTAGTTGGGCCGTTTCATCATTATTAGAGAATACTTATATAATAAATATAATATTTTGTCATTTTAGGTCAGCTTTTCTTTGTTCATAATTTTATAATAAAAATGTTCAATACTCACCACCAATCTGTTTCTGTCTGATGTGGTTTCCACAATAATCTGTTGTTGAAATGAGGCATAGCCTTTAGTAGAAGAATCATCAGGAAGTCAACATTTCCCAGGTACTGTGTGTTCAACATTGTTTCTCTGTAGGATTTTGATTTGAAAGAAAGGCTAGTTAATTAAAAAAATCCTTGGCTCAGAATTTCTTTCCTTGAATAGCATTATATATGGTTCAACTGTTTAATAACACTGAATGTTAGCTGGAAAATTTCCCAGATCTTGCACCTTTCTGAGATTCTGAGCCTTGTTCCGTGACTTCCCAAATTTCCCCAACAGGTCTGAGCTGCAGTTGCCCACAGGGATAATTTACTTGATAAGACCATATGACTAGATTTCATGTCTTTCCTCTCTCACTTCCCCACTTCCCTCCTGTTGTTTTCTGACTTCTCTTTCCAAATAAACTACTTATATTTAAATATTCGTCTGAAAGATTGCTTCGGAGGGAACTCAAATCAAAAGTCTGGTCTCAGAAGTGGTCCTAGAAAATAGATCTCTCAGGGTACAATTTTAGAATTGGTCAATCAGCAAAACTAAAAGGCAATCGACAGAATGGGAGAAGACATTTGCAAACGACCTATCAGATAAAGGGTTAGTATCCAAAATCTATCAAGAACTGATCAAACTCAACACCTCAAGAACAAATAATCCAGTGAAGAAATGGTCAAAAGACATGAATAGACACTTCTCCAAAGACATCCGGATGGTCAACCAACACATTAAAAAATGCTCCACATCACTCATCATCAGGCAAATACAAATCAAAACCACAATAAGATACCACCTGACATCTATCATAATGGCTAACATTAACAACTCAGGCAACAATAGATGTTGGCAAGGATGGAGAGAAAGAAGATCTCTTTTGCACTGCTGATGGGAATGCAAGCTGGTGCAGCCACTCTGGAAAACAGTATGGAGGTTCCTCAAAAAATTAAAAATAGAACTACCCTATGACCCAGCAATTGCACTACTAGGTATTTATCCAAGGGATATGGGTATGCTTTTTCGAAGAGGCACATGCACCCCAATGTTTATAGCTGCACTATCAACAATAGCCAAAGTATAGAAAGAGCCCAAATGTCCATTGATGAATGAATGGATAAAGATGTGGTACGTGTATATATATACACATATATATAAACATATACATACACACACACACAATGGAGTATTACTTGGCAATCAAAAAGAATGAAGTCTTGCCATTTGCAACTATTATTAGCATAATAACTAGAGGGTATTATGCTAAGTGAAATTAGTCAGAGAGAGACAAATATTATATGACTTCACTCATACGAGGACTTTAAGATACAAAACAGATGAACATGAGGGAAGGGAAACAAAAATAGTATAAAAATAGGGAGAGGGACAAAACATAAGACACCCTTAAATGCGGAGAACAAACAGAAGGTTCCTGGACAGGTTGTAGGAGGGGGGATGGGCTAAATGGGTAAGGGGCATTAAGGAATGTACTCCTGAAATCAATGATGCACTACATGCTAACTAACTTGGATGTAAATTAAAAATAAATAAATAAATAAATAAATACATACATACATAAAAAAAAAAGAGTTCTAGGACCCAGATCTAGATACGGCAGACATAAAGAGTAAAGAATGTAACAACAATTTTCTTTCTGAAATAAATTTCATGATTATGAAATTAAAAAAAAAAATTTAGAATTGGTTTACTCATATACCAGATGGCAACATGGGCTCTATTACTAGGAGTGTGATTAAAAATGAGTGTGATGCCTATCTGCCCAATAACCTAAGGTGAACTGGGATAGGGATTGGTGAAAAGGATAGGCGATCTTATGCAACATATCAATCATGAAAGACATGCATAAATTGGTAAACCTGCAAGAATTATGAAATCAGCTCCTCTTGGAGCTGAAATCTTTAAGGAAGGAAATGGCAGGATCATGTTAATCAATTATTAATTCAGGGCATGGTGTGAGAGCCAGAAAGTCTCCATGTCAATATCTAAAGGGCCTTTTGTTTCCAGCAGCAGGGAACAGACTGGATATTGAGTCCAGGATCTAATTGTGAGAGTAAAAGAGTTCCAAAGAAAGCCAAATTAGCATATGTGACAAGGCTCCTATGATAAAGTCAGGGTACAAAAGTGCCCTAAATCCTCTGGGCCGGGAGAAGTGGTCCCATTCCCTTTCCTAGAACAATGGTCTTTGTAGAGACCAAGAGAATGCCTCATCTTAGGCTGATGGCCTTGCTGTTGTCTTCCTCAAGATCTGCTCATAACTTCTCTCACTGCTTCTAAGTGACTTCCCACGACTGGTAAGTTATTTTCCAGCTCTAGAAGGACAGGCCATTCACCAAAATACTGCAAGTGTTAGTTAAATACACAAGCAGGGACTGGGAGAATATCCATGGGTATGAATCTTAATAGTTATATATCTTATAATACAGTGGAAAACGGTTATAGTGCAATGGAAAATGTAAAGTAAAATGGTTATTTTAGGAAGACTATTTTTACAGTTAGTGAAGAAATTTTGTAACATAAATTAGACACACAGTTGGTAAGTTCCTAGCTGTGGTCCCACGTTCCTCAATTAGCTTACCTCTAAAATATTTCTTATTCTCTTTCAGGTTCTCCAAGGCAAACAAGGTCTTTTTTTGTTACACCCACTCTGTGTTATTTATCTTGTTCAATGTTTAGAAACTGATTAATCTTTAGAGGAGATTATACTTTATCTGGGTCTTAAATAATTCATTCAATTTCATAGCTAATCTTAGTTTACTCATTGTCACCACATTCAAAGTCAGTGCAGTCCCATTTACTCTGTACCCAGAAATTATCTGAACTTCTTCTCCTCTTAACCAATTTCCAACCTTTCAGAGCTGAAGACAAACTTGATTAAAATTTTCTTTGATAACCTTTCATTTGGGTAATATTGGGTGATTTTTCAACCAGTCTGTGTCATCATTCATTCTGAGGGAAGGAAAAAACATCCTTATTCTTTTAAAATTGAATTCAATATGAGAATAAACATAACATGTATTTGCATATTTGCTACTTGAAATTAAATGATCAATCATCAGTGTACTTCCTAAATATTAAAATGACTACATTAAATTTTAAAAGCCATAGTCTTTTGAATCCTGCTTTTGGTTCAATTCCAATATTAACAAGAATAAATTAGGGGAAAAAACTAATATTAAAAATAATGTTTCATTTTGAGGATAACATTAAATGTTCTAGCAACAGCTCTTAATCAGTATGTAAATGTGCCAGAAAAATCACCTGTTTGCCATGATCAAAATATCAAATCTTAGGGAAAAAATATAGGGAAAAAATATATCAAAAATTCATGCTGCCCTAAGTTAAAGACATTGTCTTTATTATTAAAATTTGCTTTAAATAAATGATAAAACAGAAAATGCTGGTAGAATATTAATTACCAACAAATGGAAAGGCACTTAAATTTTTTAAAAAAGGTGAGACAAAGATCAAAATGAATTATCTAACTACTGTGGAATAGATATATCTTATTACTTAACCTTCAAAATAATGTATGTAAGGTAATTAAATTATTCCTATCTTAAATGTGGGAAAATGAAGTTCAGAAAGTTAAGACTGATTAGTCATTACTAAGCCGGTAGATATTGATTTTGTTGAATGTCTTTATCACAATAACAGAACACAAAGACAGAACAACATGGTAAGTGCTTTGTGTTTATAATTTATTTGATGTATTGTACTGCATTGTATTGTATCGTATCAATAGTTATTTCTAAAGGTCAGTGATGTGAACAAGGGTTCACTGAAGAATACAAAGTTATTCCAGACATTGTCTTTTGGAGAATTGATTTTGTCCTATCTCAACTTCCATCATGTGTTATGGATCTCTTTTAACTCAGTCCTACATTTCTCACTCTCAATTTATAGTTATTTCAAAATTGAAATTCATGTCAAGGTTGTACCACCAGAGGCATTAAAGCATTCAGCATTATTAAATTATTAAGCATCTATAAAAATTAAGCATTATTAAAATTAACTTCAAATTCATATTTGTGCAAATGAACATAAAGATAAAACATATGTAATTTAATTAAGTTAGTTCTGCAAGTGTAAGTCTGAAAGTTGGAAAGACTTTATTAACATCAAGTGGGTGAACAGCTTCTGGCGTCTACACACTTTTAGTGCTATGACATGAGGAGCTATTAGTTTAAAAACACAGAACACAATTGCTATGGAAGGTAGCATCTATCTCCACAAGGAGATAAGCTGCTAAGATAAAACTTTGGAATCAACACAGGATAGTGATTCAAATGTGTTTAAAGAGATTCATTACATTTAAGAAATAAAGGTCAAATTTTTTTTGTAAATGGATTTTGAGACGTAATTTATATATAATAAAGTATGTGGATCTCAAATGATTACCTGCATAATTTCTTTGTCAATTATATGTGCTCAGGTAATAACCACACAAAGAAAATTAGAGCAATTCCATCATCCTAGGAAGGTTCTTTATGCCCTTTTGTGTTCAACACATGCCTGCCATAGACTAGTGCTCAGTTCTGTTAATTATTTATACTTTTTAATGATTTTCATTCCTACTTCTTATTTAATTTCCTCTTTTATATATTTTTAAAGTGTTTAAGGTTTAGATTATTTTTACTATTTTCTTCTTTTTTAAAATAGGCATGAAGCTATGACTTTCTAGGTCTTGGCATGATCCTACAATTTTTTCATTCAAAAATAAATGTTTCTGGTTTTCCTTATAATTTCTTCTTCAAGCTATTAATTTTCCATAAGCTATTCTTTGTCTATTGTTATTTAGTTATTTACACTCTTCTAATTTCTCTGGTTGCAGAATGGCTGCATCAGCTTGTATTCCCACCAGCAATGCAAAATAGCCCTCCTTCTCCGCATCCTCACCAACATCTGTTGTTTCCTGAGTTGTTAATTTTAGCCATTCTGATAGGTGTGAGGTGGTATCTCTTTGTGGTTTTGATTTCTATTTCCTTGATGATGAGTGATGTGGAGCATTTTTTCATGTGTCAGTTGGTCATCTGGATGTCTTCTTTGGAGAAGTGTCTTTTCGTGTCTTTTGCCCATTTCTTCACTGGATGAGTTGTTGTTTGGGTGTTGAGTTTGATAAGCTCTTTATAGATTTTAGATACTAACCCTTTATCTAATATGTTGTTTGCAAACGTCTTCTCCCATTCTGTCGGTTGCCTTTTAGTTTTGCTGTTTCCTTTGCTGTGCAGAAGCTTTTTATTTAAAAAAAATACATTTAACATTTATTTATTTTTGAGACAGAGAGACAGAGCATGAATGGGGGAGGGTCAGAGAGAGAGGGAGACACAGAATCCGAAACAGGCTCCAGGCTCTGAGCTGTCAGCACAGAGCCCGACGCAGGGCTCGAACCCACGGACCATGAGATCATGACCTGAGCTGAAGTTGGACGCTTAACCAACTGAGCCACCCAGGCACCCCAAAAGATTTTATTTTGATGAGGTCCCAGTAGTTCATTTTTGCTTTTGTTTTCCTTGCCTCTGGAGATGTGTTGAGTAAGAAGTTGCTGCAGCCAAGATCATAGAGGTTTTTGCCTGCTTTCTCCTCGAGGATTTTGATGACCTCCTGTCTTACGTTTAGGTCTTTCATCCATTTTGAATTTATTTTTGTGTATGGTGTAAGAAAGTGGTCCAGGTTCATTCTTCTGCATGTCGCTGTCCAGTTTTTGCAGGACCATTTGCTGAAGAGACTGTCTTTTTTCCACTGGATATTCTTTCCTGCTTTGTGAAAGCATATGTTGGCCATATATTTGTGGATCCATTTCTGGGTTCTCTATTCTGTTCCATTGATCTGAGTGCCTGTTTTTGTACCAGTACCATACTGTCTTGATGATGACAGCTTTGTAGTATAGCTTGAAGTGTGGGACTGTGATGCCTCCTGCTTTGATTTTCTTTTTCAAGATTACTTTGGCTATTCGGGGTCTTTTCTGGTTCTACACAAATTTTAGGATTATTTGTTCCAGCTCTGTGAAGAATGCTGGTGTTATTTTGATAGGGATTACATTGAATATGTAGATTGCTTTGGGTACTATTGACATTTTAACAATATTTGTTCTTCCTATCCAGGAGCATGGAATCTTTTCCCATTTTTTTTGTTTCTTCTTCAATTTCTTTCATAAGCTTTCTATAGTTTTCATTGTATAGATTTTTCACCTCTTTGGTTAGATTTATTCCTAGGTATTTTATGGGTTTTGATGCACTTGTAAAAGGGATCTATTCCTTGATTTCTCTTTCTGTTGCTTCATTATGTCCCTATTTTTTTTTTTATTAAAAAAAGATTTTTAACATTTATTCATTATTGAGAGAGAGACAGAGCATGAGTATGGGAGGGGCAGAGAGAGAAGGAGACACAGAATCTGAAGCAGGCTCCAGGCTCTGAGCTGTTAGATGCTTCACTGACCGAGCCATCCAGGTGCCCCATTATGTCACTCATTCTTACCTTTATTCCTTCTACTCTGTTATAAAGCCTATCTTTTTTTCTGTTTTCTATTTGATTTCTAGTTATGTCCACTTGATTCTCTTATAGCTTCTTTCTTTTTTTTTTTTTTTCATTTCCCATCTCGCTGGACATGTTGGCCACCTTTCTCACCAGATACTTCATTTTTAGCATATCATTTTAAAGACCCTTTTGTGATATTTCCTATTCTTGGGCCATCTCTTATCTATTTATATTGACTATCTTCTTTTCAGTCACATGTTCTTTTTCCATTTTTATTTTGTTTTTTGGGTGTACCAGATATTTTGTATGAAATTAGAAACATGTTATGATGTTGAAAACAAAATCTGCCAAAAATACTGGCTCATACTGCTAAACCGCTAGAGTCAATAAGCTGAATCAGTAGTATCTATTGTGGAAATAGGTCTGGGTTTTGCTGCAAATTTTATTTGATTCAATTCCTCAATGGCTTTTCATTATTCTAAGTGCAAAATAAGAAATTTTCCTTCAGTAGAATCTGGTATTTAAGCACTGGTATTATTCTTTTAATGTTTATTTATTTTTGAGACAGAGAGAGACAGAGCATGAATGGGGGAGCGGCAGAGAGAGAGGGAGACACAGAATCGGAAGCAGGCTCCAGGCTCTGAGCCATCAGCCCAGAGCCCGACGTGGGGCTCGAACTCACGAACCGTGAGATCGTGACCTGAGCTGAAGTCGGACGCTCAACCGACTGAGCCACCCAGGCGCCCCATCGCTGGTATTATTCTGATAAACCATTTGTTCTTTACAGCCAAGCCCAATCTTCAGCAATCTTAAGGTATCTTTGCTTCACAGACAGGCTTCTAGGTTTTGGGTTAATAGAGAAATCTATTTGTTTTCTAGTCCTGCCCTTGGCTTACTCTTGGCTGTGGCCTCAGGCCATGATTCTAGTCTTTGGAGTAGATACAGATGATTTACCTTGTGTGAAGGCTGAGAATAGTCAGGGAGAATTTCTCTCAAGTTTTCTGCCTTTATCTTTCCAGAGTTGAAAGCCAACCACGTCTTGGAAATTTTCTCTGAGTTCTCCAGTGCCAATCCCAGATTTCAGTTGCTGAAAGTCTGAAGTGCTTTCAGTTAATTTATGATGCCCTGACCTTAGTCTTTGATAAAGAATCTCCATGCATATGTGAAAACATATGAGACATAATTGGCAGCCAGGTGTTGACTCATGTGACGGCTGTGGTGCCTCAGCATCCTAACCAGTTATAATAGTCCATGTGCAGTCATAAGATGTTCATTGCATTTATAATAGTTGTGCTTCCTCTTTACTGTTTCTATGGTAGCTTTTAGTATTATCACTACTCACCAGAGGTGAAGTGATGAGATCGGCCATGATTCCCTGATTTCCTAGAAAGTAATGTCACTATCTGAAATTTGGTTGATTAACTTTTATTGAACCTTCAGGTCTTGACGGTAAAACAAATGAGCAAACAAACAGACAAATAAAAAAAAAAAAACAATGATTTTGTGGTTTATTTGGCTTACTTTGGATGTCAGGGGATGAGTTTATTTTTTCGGTGAATTTACATTATTACTAGAAGCAAAATATGCAATCAGATAGTCTCTGATTTATAAGATTTATAAGTCTCTCATTTATAAGATTAAAAAATAACTTTAAATACAATGGATTAGGATATCATTAGAAACAAAGTCATGAGATATATGTTATCTATATATATGCTTTATTTGCTGACAACCTTAATAATTTCTACTTAATTAAAACCATTCTCAAACATACTGTTTTTCAGTATTCCATCTTTCTTTCTGATAATCTTAGAAAAACATGCCTCCATAAAATATTATGAATATTTTTCTATGAAGAACGCAGTATTTAAAATTTTCCCCAAATGCAGACAGAAAGTATTTAAATTTAAGAGAGATAGCTTGCAAGATACCATCTCATCGTGGAATAATGTTATCTAAAAGTGCGTAACATCTCTGGTCCAATAAAACTGCTGGTTAGAATAGTGTCCATGTGCATCTTTCCTGGGATCGTTATATATCCAGTCGCTGCCTGCTGAATTACTTGCACAGAGGAGCTTTTTGGCTTATTTTACTCCTGAAGAAATATTAAGAAAAATAATACCAAGTACATTTATAGAATTGAACTGATGCATTGTGACAATGTGAAAAATACCTCAATCTAACAATGTGTAAAAGTGATGACATGTATTTCAGCAATATTTGATTGTTGGTTCTACAAGGAGCTGGGTATTTCACATAAAACATGAAACCCTTTATATACATATCATTGCATACTTATACTTATCAAATAGTCGTTTCTTTCACAGGAAAATATTGCTGTTATTTTATTTTATGCTTTAAATGTGTAATTTTCTAAGGAATAAGCAGAGCTGAGAAAAGTAGTCTTCTGACTCAGCAAATCTGTTTCTAAGAATCTTATTTAATTAGAAAAATTTTGCTGCAACTGTCCTTTTTAGTGTTGCAAGGGCTACAAAACAGTTTTAACTCGCCTCCCCAATCAGAAAACAGAATTGATTATCATGCAATATAAAAATAATATAAGATTAAGTTAAGTCTGTTTATTTCTATAGGTAATTTTCAGCTTCTTATAATTTTTTGTTTGTAACTCAAAGAATGAAGATTGGGAACACAAAGTTTCTTTAAAAATAACCTGCATGTGCAGGGAAATACAAATCAAAACCACACTCAGATACCACCTCACGCCAGTCAGAGTGGCCAAAATGAAGAAATCAGGAGACTATAGATGCTGGAGAGGATGTGGAGAAACAGGAACCCTCTTGCACTGTTGGTGGGAATGCAAATTGGTGCAGCCGCTCTGGAAAGCAGTGTGGAGGTTCCTCAGGAAATTAAAAATAGACCTACCCTATGACCCAGCAATAGCACTGCTAGGAATTTATCCAAGGGATACAGGAGTACTGATGCATAGGGGCACCTGTACCCCAATGTTTATAGCGGCACTCTCAACAATAGCCAAATTATGGAAAGAGCCTAAATGTCCATCAACTGATGAATGGATAAAGAAATTGTGGTTTATATACACAATGGAATACTACATGGCAATGAGAAAAAATGAAATATGGCCTTTTGTAGCAACATGGATGGAACTGGAGAGTGTGATGCTAAGTGAAATAAGCCATACAGAGAAAGACAGATACCATATGGTTTCACTCTTATGTGGATCCTGAGAAACATAACAGAAACCCATGGGGGAGGGGAAGGAAAGAAAAAAAAAAAAAAAAAAAA
>NC_064811.1:179025450-179098343 GCF_023721935.1 Panthera uncia
AAAAAAAAAAAAAATAACCTGCATGTGAATATCCTGCATGTGACTAGGAACCCTAACTAACCTGTAGGTGATAAAACTGTTTTGTATTTAGATATGCAAACCTCATTTAAATATCTGATAAGATTTTTATGGACATCTTAACTATACACTTTTTATTAACAGAACAATGGAATCTCTTTGAAAAACAATTTGTGAGGTTTTCATGAAAGATTTCCTACGTATAACAGCATGCTAATGATAGGCAAAGACTATGGGTAGAATCTAGGGAGGGGAGGGGGGAGTTTCTAAATAATCTGGTACATGGATGGCACGAAATATTCTGAAAAGCACAGGTTTGGTGCTTCTGGTGAAAGTCAAAGTTAAATTACTTATTCAGGATTTTTAGGCTTAGTCTGAAATTGGATAGTTAATATCTTAGAAAAGGTACAGAGAATTTCTAATTCAGAATATTCCAGTGAGCGAAGGAAATGATGGCGGAGTTGAACGACCCTAGACTTTCCTTATCCCATGAATACAACTAGATACAACTAGATAACTATAAAGTCATCCTAAGTACTGCAAAAATCGACCTTAAGACTGGTAGAACAAACTCTATAACTAAAGGTAGAAAAGAGGCCACACTGAAGAAGGTAGGAAGGGTAGAGATGCAGTTTGGGAGAGAAATTGATCTTGGCCACTACAATGGAAAGGGAGCCACAGTATTGGAGAAGGGCAAGAGAGAGACTAGCACACAGAGGAGCATAAGGGGAAAAAGAATTCCCATATCAATTGGCTTAGAAAGCAGAAATGCCAAATTTCATGAGCTCTAGCAACCCGAAGGGCTTAATGCCTAGAGTTTTAAGGGTCAGCAAGTTTGGCTTGAATAGACCCCAGAGGGAACTGGGGCTGGTCTTGGACGGAAGGCAGGGCAAACAGCCCATGGACATACAGAGTGGAAAGAGCAATCGGACGAGTACCTGAACACCTAGTGGGGAGATTATTTATTCATCTTGGAGCATGTTCTAGAGAGGCAGCATTCATAGAAGACCCCTCTGGGGACACAGGAACTGAGAAGGGCCACTTCCCTCCCACATTCCTCAACACAAACAGAGAGCCACCTGCAGAAACCAGCACATCACTGACACTCACTACCTAAGTTAGTTTACACAAAGCTCCACCAGCTCAGTCATTCTTGCCTCAGTCCCAGCACAGTGGAACCCCTCTCTCAAATTGGCCCAAATCCTGCAAGACTGCATTTCCCAAGTGGTAATTTTGTGGAACCTCAGTTCTGGCAATGGTAGTTAGATGTCTCATTTCATAAGCAGACTAGGATACACTAGTTAAAACTCACCACATTCAGGCTAGGGACCAAATATTGCCCACAACAGACAAAGATAGCCTCTGTAGATGACAGAGCTGAAGGATAAAGGGGTCAGAACACAAAAGCAGAGTGCATGCAGCACACATAGGAGACACTTCCTAAAGTGTCATTACCATCATGAATAGGAGACATAGCTGACTTTCCTAACACAAACAGGCAGAGACTTAGACAGAATGAGAAGAGAGAGAAATTTGCCACAAATGAAAGAACAGGAAAAGGCCATAGCTAGTGATCTAAGCAAAAGAGATATACATGATGGAGCATTTAAAGCAATGGTCATAAGGATACTCACTGGAATTGAGAAAAGAGTGGAAGACATTAGTGAGACCCTTAACACAGAGATAAAAAAAAAAACAATCATAAATGAAGAGTGCAATAAACAAGATTAGAAACATGCTAGATGCAATGAACAGCAGGCTGGAAGAAGCAGAAGAATGAATCAACAAACTAGAAGAAAGGGTGATGGAAAGTAATCAAGCTGAACAAAAGAAAGAAAAAATAATTATGCAAAACAAGAATAGACTTAGAAAACTCACTGACTATCAAACATAGCAACATTCATATTATAAGAGTCTCAGAAGAAAAAGAGAGAAAAGGGGCAGAGAATTTACTTGAAGAAATAATAACTTAAAACTTCTATCATCTGGAGAAAGAAACAGATATCCAGATTCAGCAGACTCAGAGGACCCCCAATAAAAACAACAAACACAGATCCACACCAAGATACACTGTAATTATAATAGCACAATAAAGTGATAAGAACAAAATTTTAAAGTAGGATAACAAAAAAAAGACTGTTATATAAAAAGGAAATCCATTAGGCTATCAGCATATTTTTCAGCAGAAACTTTCCAAGCCAGATAGGAGTGGCATGATATAATCACAGCGCTGAACGGGAAAATTCTGCAGCCAAGAATAGTGTATCTAACATGGCAATCATTCAGAATAGAGGGAGGGGTGAAGAGTTTCTCAGACAAATGAAAAACTAAACTAGTTCATGACCACTAAACCAACCCTGCAAGAAATAATGAAGGGGAGTCTGAGTAGAGAGAAAAGACCAAAATGGTAGTATGGAGGTAGGAAACACCTTTACAAACTAGTAAACATGAATATTATTGTTAAAAAAATCAGTCAAGGAACTCACAAAATAAAAGAATGTAAAATAAGACAATACATACTTAAATAGTGGAGAGGAGAAGAGTAAAGAATGGGTTCAAACTTAAATAATCATCAACTTAATATAAACTGCTATATGCTAAAGATATTATATATAAACCTAATCGTAATCACAAATCAGAAACCACTAATAAATATGCAAAGGGTAAAGAGAAAGAAATCCAAATACATCACCAAAGAAAACCAGCAAACTATAAGAAAGAAAGATCAAAAAGGATCAGAGAAGATCTTCAGAAACAACCAGAAAATAAGTAATAAAATGGCAATAAGTATATATCTATCAATAATTACTTTGAATGTAAGTGGCCTAAAAGCTCCAGTTAGAAGACATAGGGTAACAGAATGGATAAAAAAATAAGACCTATCTATCTGTTGCCTGCAAAGACTCATTTTAGATCTAAAGTCACCTGCAGATTCAAAGTCAGGGGATGAAGAAATATTTATCATGAAAATGTATGTCAAAAGAAAGCCAAAGTAGCATTACTTATATCAGACAAAATAGACTTTAAAACAAAGACTGTAACAAGGGATAAAGAAGGACACTATATAAAAATAAAGGGGATGACCCAACAAGTAGGTATAACGATTACAAATATTTATACACTCAACAATGAAGCACCTAAATACACAAAACAGTTAATAACAAACATAAAGAAACTAATCAGTAATACTACAAAATAGTAGGGGACTTTAACACCCCATTTCCATCAATGGACAGATCATCTGAACAAAAAATCAACAAGGAAATAACGGCTTTGAATGACACACAGGACCAGATGGATTTTACAGATATACTCAGAATGTTCCTTCCTAAAACAGCAGAATACACATTCTTTTCTAGAGAACATGGGGTATTCTCCAAAACAGATCAACACATTAGGCCACAAACAAATCACAACAAATTCCACAAGATCAAAGTCATACGATGCATCTTTTCTGATCACAATGCTATGAAACTAGAAGTAAAGTACATGAGAAAAACTTGAAAGACCACAAATACATGCAGGTTAAATAGCATGCTACTAAACAATGAATAAGTAAATCAGAAAATGAAAGAAGAAATTAAAAAGCACATGGAAACAAATGAAAATGAAAACACAACAGTTCACAACCTTTGGGATAGAGCAAAAGTGCTTGTAAGAGGGAAGTTTACAGCAATACAGGCTTATCTCAACAAGCAAGAAAGATCCAAATAAATGACCTTGTATCTAAAGGAGCTAGAGAAAACAATAAACAAACCTGAAACCAGCAGATAAAATAATAAAGATTGAGCAGAAATAAATGATATAGAATATAAAAAAAATTGAACAGCTCAATAAAATCATTAGCTGGTTCCTTAAAAAAAATCAATAAAATTGATAAAAATCTAGCCAGACTTATCAAGAAAAAAGAGAAAAATCATAAATAAATAAAATTACAAAAAAGAAGGGAAAAATAACAACCAGTACCACAGAAATACAAAGGATAAGAGAATATTATGAAGAACTATGTGCCAATAAATTGGACAACCTAGAAGAAATGGATGGATTCTTAGAAACACATAACCTACCAAAACTGAAACAAGAAGAAGAAAATTTGAACACACCAATTACCAGCAAAGTATTTGAATTAGTAATCAAAAACTCCCTACAAACAAATGTCCAGGACCAATTGGCTTCACAGGCAAATTCTACCAAACATTTAAAAAAGAATTCATATCTTCTCAAACTATTCCAAAAAATATATGAGGAAGGAAATTCATTCCATCAGGCCAGCATTACCTTGATACTAAAACCAGAAAAAGCCTCTACAAAAAGAGAGCTACAGTTCAGTATCTCTGATATATATAGATGCAAAAATTCTCAGTAAAATACTAGCAAACTGAATCCAACAATATGTTAAAAAATATATTTACCACAATCAAGAGGGATTTATTCCTGGGTTGCAAGTGTGATTCAATATTTCCAAATCAATCAACCTGACACATTACATCAATAAGAGAAAGGATAAGAACCATATAATCATTTCAATAGATGCAGAGAAAGCATGTAACAAAGGAAAACATCCATTTATGATTAAAAAAAAACCCTCAACAAAGTAGGTGTAGAGGGAACATGCTTCAAAATCATAAAGGCCATATATGAAAAACCCACAGTGAACATCATCCTCAATGGGGAAAAACTGAGAGCTTTTTCTTTATGGTCAGGAAGAAGACAGGGACGTCTACTCTCACCACTTCTATTTAACATAATGCTGGAAGTCCTAGGCACAGCAACCAGACAACAACAACAACAGCAACAATAAAATAAAGTAATCCCAATCAGTAGAAAGAAGTAAAACTTCCGCTGTTGGCAGATGACATGATACTCTATATAGAAAACCCTAAAGATTCCACCAAAAACCTGCTAAAACTGATAATCAAATTGAGTAAAGAGCCTGATACAAAATCAATGTACAGAAATGTGTTGCGTTTCTGCATACTAAAAATGAGGTAGTAGAAAGAGAAATTAAGAAAACAATCCAATTTAAAATGGCATCAAAGATAATCAGATACCTAGGAATAAACCTAACTAATGGGGTGAAAGACCTGTACTCTGATAACTATAAGTAACTAATGAAGGTAATTGAAGACACCACAAATAAATGGAAAACCATTCCATGCTCATGTATTGAAAAAACAAATATTTTTTCTACACTACCCAAAGCAATCTACACATTGCTTTCCCTACCTAAGTACTGAGAGTATTTTTCACAGAACTAGTACAAACTATCCTAAAATTTGTATAGAAACACAAAAGACCCTGAATAGCTAAAGCAACCCTGAAAAACAAAAGCAAAGTTGGAGGCATCGCAATTCTGGACTTCAAGCATTATTACAAAACTGTATAAGCAAAACAGTACGGTACTGGCACAAAAATTGATCAATGGAACACAATAGAAAATCCAGAAATAAACCAACAAGTATATGGTTAATTAATCTTTGACAAAGCAAGAAAGAATATCAATGAGGAAAGGACAGTCTCTAACAAATGGTGGTGGGAAAACTGGACAGCAACATGCAACACAAAGAAAGAGCACCACTTTCTTATACCGTACACAAAAATAAATTCAAAATGGATTAAAGATCTAAATGTGAGACCTGAAACCATAAAAATCCTAGAAGCGAACACAGGCAGTAACTTCTCTGAAATTGGCTGTAGCAACTTTTTTCTAGATAGGTCTTCTGATGCAAGGGAAACAAAAGCAAACTAAACTACTGGAATGACATCAAAACAAAAATCTTCTGCACAGCGTAACAAAACTGAAAGGCAACCTGTGGAATGGGAGAGGATATTTGCAATTGGCATATCAAATAAAGGGGTAATGTCCAAAATATATAAAGAACTGATACAGCTCAACATCCAAAAAACAAATAATACAATAAAAAAAAATGGGCAGAAGAGAATAGACATTTCTCCAAGGAAAACATAAAGATGGCCAACAGACATGAAAAGATGTTAATCATCACTTACCATCAGGAAAATGAAAATCAAAACTATAATGAGATACCACCTCACACCTGAGAGAACGGCTAAAATCAAAAACAGAAATGAGATATTGGCAAGGATGTGGAGAAAAAGGAAACCTTTGCACTACTGATGGGAATACAAACTGGCGCAGCCACATTGGAAAAGAGAGTGCAGGTTCCTCAAAAAATTAAAAATAGAACTTACTATTACTTACTATTCAGCAAGTGCACTACTGGGTATTTACCCAAAGAATACAAAACACTAATTCAAAGCGATACCTAAACCTCTATGTTTATAGCAGCATTATTTACAACAGCCAAGATATGGAAGCAGCCCAGTGTCTACTGATTGATGGATAAAGAAGATGTGGTGTATACGTACAATGAAATACTATTCAGCCACAACAAAGGATGAAATCTTGCCATTTGTAGTGACACGGATGGATTTAGAGAGTATAATACTAAGGGAAATAAGTCAGAGAAAAACAGGTACAAGACGGTTTCGCTCAAATGTACAATTTAAGAAACAAAACAAACAAGTAAAGGGGAAAGAAGAGAGAGAAAGAGAAATCAACGAACAGACTCTGACTATGTAGAACAAATTGATGATTACCAGAAAGCAGATGGATTGGAGGATGCGTGAAATATGTGATGGAGGTTAAGGAGTGTGCCTGCGATGAGCACTTGGTGATTAATATAAAAACATAAAATACAAATGAAATTGTAACATCAAAGAAAAGAGAGCACTCTGTAATGGGTTCTTATGAAACTTAATAAATTAACTCTGAATTATATTATGGAGTGATCTAGGACTTTATTTTGAATAGTAATTCAGTGCTGGAAATTTAGAGAGATTTACCTGCTTTGCCAAGTTTCTGGGTCGAAATAAGATAAAAATAACTGTGCACTGCAGAGCAGACGAGAACATCATCGCAAAGCCCTAATGATGTAAAAAAAGGAAATAATTATGGAATGAAATCCTTATACGCCATTATTTGTGGAATGTAAGTATATTATATAAACTAAACTTTGTCTCTTATATCTGGCTCTAAGGACTCTCTCAAGATCAGAGCCATTATATGTAAAATAATATAATGCTGAGCACATAGTAGAAATGAAAGAGCAGAGTTTAGTAAATCTTTCATTGGCTAGTTCACAGTGGCCTGATTATTTTGGATGATGATCCTGAACTTAGTGCAGGCTGATATTAGAAACTCTGATACATGACTGCATATCATCATTGGAATGTAAGTATACAATATAAAGAAACTGCCCTTTCGTTAAGTTGTTTTCCTTATTAAACTAATATATGTTAGTTACTATTCTTGATGTTTAAACATAACTACATCATAGCCTCATTGTCTCTACATTTTAACTTAATTCTATGCTTTGTCTGTTTTTCAGACATGTATTATAAAATCAAAACCATGTCATCCATTTTTAAATCATTAAAAATAGAATGGAGCATACCTAGAATTTCAGCTCTGATATTTAATTTTGCTTATTAAAATCATTTTATAAACACTTTATTCAATGTAACGAAAGCAAATTACTTGTGAAGATATAAATAAATTCAGACATTTTTCATGAGCACTAAAAGTGTTGGTAGTTTCCAAACATAGGGATTTTCTCTTTCAGTGGGAGACAACAGAACAAAAAGCAAATAAATACTTAAAATTATGATAAAAATGGGTATTTTTTATATTTAATAGTAATGATAGTACATTTTAGAAATCTACACTGAAGCAAAATATGAAATAATAAATATCTGATCTACTGCCAAATAATAAATTTCATTAAAAAAATTTTGGTTCCCATAACTTGCCAGACATTGTGCTATGTTCTCTATAGTATAAATCATCACCACTATTCATCTCTAGAAATTTTCATTATCTCAAACTGAAACTCTGTACCATTTAAACAACAACTTCTCATTCTGTCCTTCCCTCAGTTCCTAAAAACCACTATTCTACTTTTTGTCTCTAGGAATTTAACTGTCTAGGTACCTCATATAAATGGAATAATACAATATTTGCCTTTTTGTGTGAGGCTTACTTTACTTAGCATCATATTCTCAAATTGTAACATACGTAATAATCTCCTTCCTTTGTAAGCTGAATAAATTACCTAATGTGTATTTACTGCATTTTCTTTATCCATTTTTCTGTTAGTGAACATTTGAGTTGTTTCTATATTTTGGTTATTGTAAATAATGTTGCCATAAACATTGGCATACAAATATCTCTTCAAGGTCTTGCTTTCAATACTTTTGAGTATACACTTAGAAATGGAATTACCGAGTCATACGGTGATTCTGTGTTTACGTTTTCGAAGTGCCACCTTACTGTCTTCCACAGACGCCATACCATTTCACATCATCACCAGCACTTCAGAAAAGTTCTAACTTCTCCACGTCCTTGCTAACATTTGTTATTTCTGCCTTAAAAAAAAATAATAGCCATCCTAGTGTATGTGAAGATGCAATTGTGGTTTTCATTTGCATTTTCCTGATTACTAATTATGCTGACCATTATTTCTTGTGCTTATTAGTCATTTGTATATCTCCTTTGGAGAAACGTAGATTCAAATCCTTTGCCTATTTTTATTTGGGTTGGTTATTTGCTGCTGTTGTAGTTTTTAATCCATTCTAAAGGTTAATCCTTTATCAGATGTATGATTTACAAATGTTTTCTCCTATTCTGTAGGTTGTCTTCTAAGGCTCTTGATAGCGTCCTTTGATGCAAAAAATGTATTTTGATGAAGTCCAATTTTTTTTTCTTTCGTGGCCTGTTTTCAGTATCATATCCAAGACATATCATTGTCATATCTACTGCCATGAAGATTTGCTCTGTGTTTCCTCTAAGAGTTTTATAATTTTAGCTCTTACATTTAGATTTTTAATCCATTTTGAGTTAATTCTTATGTATGGTATAAAGTAGGATCCAATTTCATTCTTTTGCATGTGGATATCCAGTTTTCCCAGAGCAACTTGTTGAAAAGATGATGCTTTCCCATTGAATGATCTTGCCATACTTGCTGAAATTCTTTTGACTGTATATATGAAAGTTTATATTTGGGTTCTGTATTCTATTCCATTGGTCTATTTAACTGTCTTTATGGTGGTACCACAGTTCTGATTACTGTACTTTTGAGTAAGTTTTGAAATTAGGAACTATGAGTCCTCTCACTTTGTTTTTCCTTTTCAAAACTGTTTTGGTTACTCAGAATTTCTTGAGATTCCATTTGAATTTTTGGATTTAAAAAATCGTTACTATTATTTTTTAATATTTTTCTTATGTTTTTTAAAGTTATTGTTGAGAGAGAGAGAGAGAGATAGAACATGCATGAGGGAGGGGCAGAGAGAGAGGGAGACACCAAATGTGAAGCAAGATCCAGGCTCTGAGCTGTCAGCACAGAGCCCAACATGGGGCATGAACCCATGAACCACAAGTTCATGACCTGAGCCAAAGTCAGATGCTTAACCGATTGAGCCAACCAGATATCCCTAAAATTATTTTTACAAAAATGCCATTGAGATTTTAACAGGGATTGCACTGAATCTGTACATCACTTTGCAAAGTACCAACATCTTAACAACATTAAGTCTTCTAATCCATGAACATGGAATGTATTTCCATTTAGCAATGGCTTCTTCACAATTTCTTTCAGCAATGTTTTGTGGCTTTCATTATCAAAGTCTTTTATCTCCTTTGTTAAGTTACTCCCAAGTGTTTTATTCCTTATGAAGCTACTTTATTTCTTTTTGTAGCTCCAGGACGTCCTATGATGTCAAGCACAGCTAACATTATAAGTTGATGTTACAAATATTTTATTAAAAAAAAGCCCTTTGAACAACTTTCCAAGAAATACATCAAAGCAAGCAAAGGGATTGCACTATTACTATGACACATTAACACTTTAATGTGTAAGAGGAAAATAACAATAGATTAAATTTGAATATAGTTGGAATGAATAATTTAATAAAGTTTCATTTGTGAAATTGAGATACATCTCTACCAAACTATAGTTGATCATTCACAAAGGTATTTTTTTTTTAGGTTTATTTACTTATTTTGAGAGAGAGAGAGAGAGAGAGAGGATGTGAATGGGGTGGGGGGCAGAGACAGAGAGGGAGAGAGAACCCTAAACAGACTCCCTACTGTCAGCGCAGAGCCTGATACAGGACTTCACCTCATGAACAGTGAGATCATGACCTGAGTCAAAATCAAGAGTTGAATGCTTAACCAACTGAGTCACCCAGGCTCCCTACAATGGGTTTTGAGTATCTTTTTATCATTTCACTTCATTTCACTTCATTTTATTTCATTTCATTTTCTTTTTTATTTGAGAGAGCCAGAAGGGGATAGGGGCAGAAGGACAGAGAGAGAATCTCAAGCAGGCTCCATGCTCAAAATGGACCCTGATGCAGGCGTCGATCCCATGACCCTGGGATCATGACCTGAGCCAAAATCAAGAGTTGGACGTTCAACTGACTGAGCCACACAGGCGCCCCTTGATTATCTTTTATATGCCTGTCATTGTACTCTATGTTGAAATAACTTATTTTGTTAAACTATTAAGTATGAATCAACAGATAATTTCTTATATGATCAGAATATATCATCATCTTTATACTTGCTTTATAAGCATGGAATATTTTACAAGAAAATGACCTATTATTTTTCTTTTTTAGTGTTTGTTTATTTTGGAGGGAGGGAGGGAGGGAGGGAGGGAGGGAGAGAGAGAGAAAGAAAGAAAGAAAGTGTAAGCAGGGTAGGGGCAGAGAGACAGGGAGACACAGAATCTGAAGCAGGCTCCGGGCTCTTACTTGTCAGCACAAAGCCTGATGCAGGGCTTGAACTCACAAACCATGAGATCATGACCTGAGCCAAAGTCAGATGCCCCAACTGACTGAGCCACCCAGGCTCCCCAAGAAGCTATTATTTTATATGTTTGTTCCAAAATAACACTGTCTGTTAGCAAAACATACAAATCCTTTGCTTTTTCCTGATATTATCTGCATATTTCAGCTTATAAAAATAAAACTGTCTATGACATTAAATCAATTAATAGAAGTTACTATCAATTAGTACTCTAAAGTAGTGATCACATATGAATTTTTGTAAAATTTTTATTTTTAAGAAATATGTAATAACACATTTTATGAATTTTATATTATATAGTTTTTATCAGCACTCTTTGTAGAAGTTTATAAGTGCATATTAAAAGTTCTTTATGTTGAATCAAGACAGATGTTTCAATAGGCTCTATCTCTTATTTTTTCATCACTTGATTTTTTTTTATTTTATTTTATTTTTTATTTTTTAAAATTACATCCAAATTAGTTAGCATTTAGTGAAATAATGATTTCAGGAGTAGATTCCTTAATACCCTTTAACCATTTAGCCCATCCCCCCCTTCCACAATCCCTCCAGCAACCCTCAGTTTGTTCTCTATATTTATGAGTCTCTTCTGTTTTGTCCCCCTCACTGTTTTTATATTATTTTTGTTTCCATTCCCTTATGTTCATCTGTTTTGTCTCTTAAAGTCCTCAGATGAGTGAAGTCATATGGTAATTGTCTTTCTCTGACTAATTTCACTTAGCATAATACCCTCCAGTTCCATCCACGTAGTTGCAAATAGCAAGATTTCATTCTTTTTGATTGCCGAGTAACACTCCATTGTGTATATATATATATATATATATATATATATATATATATATATATATATACCACATCTTTTTCCATTCATCCCTCGATGGACATTTGGGCTGTTTCCATACTTTGGCTATTGTTGATAGTGCTGCTATAGACATGGGGGTGCATGTGTCCCTTCGAAACAGCACACCTGTATCCCATGGATAAATGCCTAGTAGTGCAATTGCTGGGTGGTAGGGTAGTTCTATTTTTAGATTTTTGAGGAACCTCCATACTGTTTTCCAGAGTGGCTGCACCAGCTTGCACTGCCACCAACAATGCAAAAGAGATCCTCTTTCTCCGCATCCTCGCCAACATCTGTTGTTGCCTGAGTTGTTAATGTTAACAATAGGCTCTATCTCTTAAGTGAAAGCCAGAATATCTCTCTCACTTTTGCTGTCTGCAGCATCTGTTTTGATATACCATTTTTAGTTCTCATATTAGCAATCTATTTTTTGTATAAGTCTGGCTAAGATTTTAGTAACTGTTAAGTTTTTCATAGTGCCATTATTTTAATTTACCTTTTTATTATAAGTTTTATTATGTTTTAGATTAATTTTTGTTCTCATCTTTATTATTCCTTTCCTTCTTTTTCTTTAGATTTGGTATATTGTAAATTCTTCTAGATTCTTGACATTGAAATTAGTTCATTTGGTTTTAATATTTATATATGCAAAATTTCCATATTTTAATATATACACCCTAGTTGTTCCCCACAAATTTTGTTATGACATATTTCTATTTTATTTTCAAAATATTTTCTAATTTTCCAGGAACTTTTTTGGCTCAGGAATTATTAGAATAATTCATTCAATTTCTAGACAATTGAGAATTTTCTAGTTTCTTTTTTCCTGTTTTTTGAATTAATGTCTAGATTAACTTTGTTTTCAGAGAACATATTCTATAATTCTTTGGAGTCTTTGTGGAAATTTCTTCAGAGCATAGAGTCGCTTTTGGCATCTATGTTTCCCATGTATGAAGAAATTCTTAGTTACCATCTTGGTTTTTGCACCATTCTATACATGGGCCATTATTCTGATGTTTGTTGATCAGATTTTCTACAGTTTTTATATCTTTATTCTATCATCTATAAAATCGCCCCTCTCCCATGATTTCCCTTTTTTAGTTCTGTATACTTTTTATGTAGATAGTTTGAAATGATACCTTTTAGTACATGAAGATTTAAAACTGTGGTATCTTCCTTGTGAATTCACTCATCATTAGGAAATTTTTCTTCTCATCTCTATAAACATTTCCTGACTTAAACTCTATTTTGTCCATCTGTGAGTTAGTGTTTGTATTATACATATTCTCCTCCTATTTAAGTGTTTGGTGTTGCTATATTTAAAGTGTTTCTCTTGTAAACAACGTATTTTTTTTTTTTACTCCCCAGGTACACCCTTGGTTTACTTGGCACATTTAGACAACATCAGGTCATTGCTATCTTCATGGGCTTTCACCTCACATTTGCTGTGTTCTCAAGATTTTTTCCCCCTGGAGTCACAGAGTAACGACCGACAGAAGTAAACAGGAGATGTGATGCAATCCTCAAAGAAGTGACAGAGAAGTATGCCTGTAAGGCTGTTACTCAGAATGACTAATCGTGAATTTAAATTTAATGCCATCATTATGGTAGGTATTTATTTCTAACCATGTTCATCTACTTTGATCAGTAACGGCATAAATGAAGACATACATTTAACTAGGGTTAGTGCTTTACTGAGGGAATATGTTGGAAGCAGAAATGAGCAAGAGTTGAGGGTGTGTGGAAGGGGAGCGATTAAATGACGCTGTATGGAATTTAAGCTAACAGGGATAAAATTAAGGATACAAAGCAATGTTGGACAATAATCAGAAGACGATATCCATGGAAATTACATCTAGTTGTGTACAAGTGTCCTTAGAGTCATGTCAGCTGAAAGGAGGGCATGACAGTTGAAGAGTGGGATAACTGAAATTGAGGTTATGGAGATGGTGATTTAATAGTAACGACAAGGTATAGGATATCAGTGGGCTGGGCAACCAAAGTAAATGAGCAGATATGAGGAGAGGAGATCAAATAATGGACAGGTCAGGGTATTGGAAAAATCACCAACAAACATATGACAGGAGGAAGATGTTTAAGTGCTAAAATCTTAAGGAGTAATGGAAACTGGAGAAGACTGTAACAAGAGTCTGAGTGGTTCATACAGTTTGATGGCATGAATTTAGGAGATGGAGATTTTAGGAAGGCATTTTTGCCTATCATCTCTCATGAAAATTTTATGATTTCCTCCATAAGGATTTCCATATTTATTAATTCATTCAGTAAATATTTTTTTTAGTAGTCTAGACACTGTCCAAGCCACTTACCTGTACTTCCATCTTCCTGAGATATTTTCTTGCATTTGAATTATCTGGGGAGATTATTTAAAATGTTAATGAAAATATACCACTCTTCAGCTTAAAACCCTCCAAAATCTGCCCATTACACTTAAAGTGAAAATTTCTTACCAAGTCCTAGAAAAACTTGACAGTGTTGAGAAAGGCAGTCATATGCATGCAATCTTTCTACTTCTCTTGATTGCACAAGAATGGGCCTGGGGCCTGGAATACTTTCTTACAGAGAGATTAAAGAGCTCTCACGGTCTGTTCTGGGCTGACCACCTTGTGTATGAACATATTTCTCTGTTCTGGACTCAATGCGTGCTTCTTTGCTTAGGCATGTCTCATATACACTATCTCCAATCCAGCTAGTTGGGAAAGGAGCCCTTAGCCTTCAGCACAAAGGAGGTGCATGCAGATCACTGCCTGTGTAGGCTGTGGGACGAGACCCAATGGCCACAGGGGATCGATGACCTATATTGATGGGGATCTTAATTCTGTTTCTTTACTATGTGAGTAAAGTTCATTCCGTCCAGGGCCTGTGTGAGTCAGGTCTTTCTTGGAGACCCAGAACCATGGAGTAAATTGACCTCCTTGTTCTGCTGCTCCTGGTGGCAGACATTGTTAGGCTATTTCCAATCCTCTATGCTGGAAATGGTCATCAAGTATGTCACTGCCATGAACAGTTGGCTGACGGTTTCTTCACCAACATTTATCTCCTACATTGATCTTTCCACACCATGCCATAGCTATCCTGGCACCATAAAAATCTTTCAACTGACCAAGCTGATATCCATCAATGGGACAATATACTTATTGATATTTTTTTCCTGAAAGTCACTTTTGCCAGATCTTTGCAAGGTTGCCCAACATTTAAAACTTATTTTACATATCATTTTTAAAAAAATGGTCTGCTGAACCACTCAACCGAAAATAACAACCAGCCACCAGCCCTTGGTCCTATCTTGGCTTCATTTTCTTCAAAACACAATACAGTATGAAATTAGACACTTGATATTATATAAAATTACAATGTCTATTATATATTACTTGTTTACTGTATGTTGCTCACACAGAAATGAATTTTTTCAGAAGGGCAATGTTTTGTCCGTTCACCATTTAATCTCTAGTCACTAGAATGGTTCATGGCATACAAAAGGTGTGAATGAACATTGGTAAAAGGAAAAAAAGAAGGAAGAAAGGAGCAGGGGAAGAAGAAATGTTTGAGAATGTCTACTTAATAATTTTAAACTGGATTATAAAGAAACCTATCTAATAGCTTTTGGTAGTAATTTCTTTCTCTCAGAATTTCTACATACTATGTGTCCACTAGCAAGTTACTATGAAAAATCAAGTAAGCTTGACTTTTTTCTCTTGTGTATATCACTTTTTCTATTTCCGCCTGGTTACTCGCGGGATTCTTGACCCTTATATATCAATAATAAACTAGTGTCTTAGTGTCACATTTTACCGTAGTGTCCTCTAAATACTACTCCTCTAGTACAATTTATCCTCTCATTCTGTAGAGAAAGTTCTCTAAAGTTTTTGTCACCCAAATTTATAGGACAATATATTTTGTTTCATTTCTTAAACTGTATGTTAGGGACAAATATTTACTTTTGTGGCAGATGCATTATTTCTGTCCCTCAGATCTAACAGCTTCTCTGTAAGTACTTTAATTGCATGTCACCAGCCTTTCTCTCTCTCTCTCAAGCATTTTTATCATGCTTGTGGTTCATTTTTCAGCAATGTCAAAAACGAGTCCATTTTTATTCATTCTAAGTTACTTATATGACCATTAATAATGTGAACTCTAGTGTCGGTATGTTCCTTAGCTCAGAAATTTCTCTTTCCCTAATAATCTCTGCCTCATCAGCTTATTTCCCAACTTTTACTTATATGGATTTTTATTTTTATTAAGGCTTTCTCTAATAGAAAGTTTTTGTGCAGAATCATAAACTTTGGTTATCAGAGTTACATTCTTCTGGGCCGGCCACACTATTTTGGTTGCTATCACCTCACCCACCATTTTGGTACTATGTTTTGGTACTATTTCTTATTATCTTACTCGTGGTAACAGTTCTAACAAAATCTTGTATTTTCTCTATGCCTTCCTTCTAGAACTTCTATAAAAACCTGTTGAAACGAGTGTCATCATATTCCTTACCTCTTTTCTTTCACATTGGCCATCTCTCTATCTCCCAGTGGGCTGCCTTCAGAAACGTTTCCACCTACTTTGTTTTCTCTTAATCTAATACTAGTCTGTTATTTAGACCATCTTAAAAGGTAATTTAATTTTAAAACCTTAATAGTTTTATATTCCTAAATTTTTAATACTTTACCATTAATTTGTTTCTGGTTTCACTAAAACGTGTTCTTGTCATATAATGGATATGATTCACCCCCTGACCTCCCCTAGGGTATTACATACACTTGCTTCAATGTCCACTATTATCTCTATTTCTTCCATTAGAGTTTTCCCCATTTGCTGAGTGCTGGCTCTCATGACGCTGACCTTTGCCAATCTTTTTGGATTCCTGCTGTGCCCTCGGGGGAAAGTTCTACTGTGTGTTTAGAGTTACAAAGACTTCTTGGCTGGTATCCTTGCTGCCCATTCACTCCAGCTGTGGTAAGCTCCTTCTCAACCAATCTCCTGCATTGTCTTCCATTGGCTTCCTTTTCAAAGAGTCACTGTCCTTCAAATTTATTGTTACAAGTTATATTTGTGCTCTTATCTTTAACACTTATATTTTGCTTTCTTTCCTCTTTTTGTTCTATTGTTTGTCTTATTTCTCATGTAGACTTCAATTTCTTAGATAGCTTGTTTTTATAGTATGTGCACGCACACACACACACACACACACACACACACACACACACACAAACATGTATGTATAAAAAGAGGGAAAATATATACTCATTTCTCTTGGCCCTCTACTTCCAATATGTATTAATAGTATCTAGAAACTAGAGAGCTACTTTTAAAATTAGATTCTTCTGTTTAAATAACTGATTTTTAACATTAACATTCAACTTTTGTAACTAGATAAGCAATAATACCATAGATATCTATATTATGTGGTTTGTTTGGGTGCTTATAGTCAGATATTGTATGTATAACTTTTGTGTTCTTGGGCTCTTAGTTGTATTCAATATTTCAGTTTGCTGGTCATCAAATTTAACTACTTTTAAACGAAGAATTATGTATATTTTTCAATTCCTGTATAAGTGAAAATGTCTTTCTAATGTCTTTACCCAAGAAAGAAATCTTAGATGAGTGAAAAATCCTTTATAACATTTTTCCTTTTAAGATTTTGCATATATTTCTCCACTGCCTTCTAACATTGAAAGTTGCTGAGAAGTCTGCCATCAGCTTAATTCTGTCTTTTTAACAGGTAAGTTATTCTTTCTTCCTGCCTGGATAGTTATAGGTTGTTTCCTTATCCTTCTTTCTGGTCTTTTTGGAAAGTTTCATAATTTTTAATTGTTTCTGTTACATTTGTTCTGTATTCTTCTTTACAATTATGTTGAAAGTTGATTTTCTATATTTATTTAAAATAAATTTCATAATTGTTCTCATGTATTTTTTTATGTTGCATCATTGAAATATGGCGCATATATATATATATATTTTTTTCCCTAATTATCAGTTCAGTTGCCTAAAACACCAATTAAGCTCATTGTTGGAAACAAAGAATTAAAAAAAATAGAATTTTCAAACACAAGCACACTGGAAGATCATATTTATGCATAAAGTTCAAACGGTCTGCTCAAACAATGGAATGGGTGAAAGAGAGTGATTATCACCAGACTGGCATACTGAATAAGATATTTTTGAAAGCCTAAAATTTAAACTGTGAAATAAATATGTGTGTGTACTTGAATACCAATTCAGAAAGTTACTGTATCATTTTTAAAAGTAAGCAAAATAAAATAATTTATACAAGAGTGAAAAGCATGTTGAATGCATAAAGTCATCTTATAACTGTGGTATTTACAAGTCAAACTCATCTTGGAATACTCTACTAAATACTCTTCACCACATTCTCAGGATAAATTGTAACCTCGAAACAAGTCCTTAGGAGACTGAGATGTATAATGAAAAGAAAAGGTGAGAAAGGAAGGCAGGAAAGAAGAAAATGAATGATTCGGAAGGCTCAATAAAATGTTATTATTTCTGTAAAAATTTTAGAACACTAGGGTTAAGAGCAATATTAAAATTTAGTCAATTGTCAACATGGGAGAGGGGAAGAAGGTATACCTCATCACATGGACCTGTAATTAAGATCCTGGAGTTCAATTACGTTTCATTTAACTTGGCTCATTCAGGTTGGGAGTCAATAGGGGACATCAGTAAGAGTAGTGTAAATTCCGAGCATGGATGGAAACAATTTTATGAATGATCCTGAATTCAAGATGAGGTTCTACATAATTTTATATGCACTGAGGTGCATCAAGTGTTTAGAGCGGGTATATGATTCAAACACATCTGTGTATTGGGAAAATCAAACTGACTGTTTTGATTATGAGTAGGAGAGGTACAGGGAAACCAGATCGAAATCTATTTCAATAATCCAAACAGGCATTTTAACGGACTTGATGGGAATGGAAAATTTTGTAATATTTCAGGAGATGTTATAAAGTTAATTTAAGTGAACTTCAGAACAGAAAAAGATCAATGCAAAGCTGACATCGTAAATTAGCAGTATGTAGTTACGAATGACCAGATTCACTCTTACGTGTTTAGAGACAAATGTGACAGGGAAAATGATAGATGGCAAGAGGGTTACATTTTTGCAATCTCTTGAAAACTCTCCCATCAAGGCTGGTGATTTCTAAGTTAAAAGCACGTATTTTCCCTAGAAATAATTTCCCTTGTCATTAGAAAACAAGTTGTGTTCTTCCAGTCTCCTATTCTATCACAATTCAGAATGATTCTGCTGACAAAACTGAGTTTACTACTTCTCTATTCAATTTTTTAAAATGGCATTTTGCATGCTCAAAATGGTACTCTCAACAAATAAAATAGATTTGGACTTTCTGACCCCAAAATATTATTTGGCTTGTGGAGAATTCAAGGACACTATGAGAAACACGGGAACAGCACCTACACTTGTCCATCATATTTTCTCTGACAATAGTGAAGACAAACGTAAGATGCTTGGTAGCATAGTGATGTTATTCTTAGGATTACATGAATATCCCAGTGGAAACAGGACTACGTGCATGTCCCTCTGTCTGTGTCTCTCTCTCTCTCACACACATGCATATATATTTCTTCACATTAAAAAAAAATCAGATCAGGATGATGGCATCATTTACAAGATTTAGCAATTTTAAATTGAGATAACCCCATGTTCACATTCTCTAATTCAAGTTACAACAGAGGTGAAGCAATGTTCAGTTATATGGTATCCCAAAAGGATGAATAAGTGAAGCAGAAATGAAAATAAGCTTAGTTTTTATAATTGTAATGCAATGAACATACCTGTAGTTTTTTTTCATAAATGTATGGACCCACATTATTGGTGTGTAGCCAGTGAAAGCATGGTTGAAAGCACATCTTAAACTATGATTCTTGGGGCCTGGGTGGCTCAGTGGGTGAAGCATTCGACTTCGGGTCAGGTCATGATCTCACAGTTTGTGGGTTGGAGACCCATGTCGGGCTCTGTGCTGACAGCTTAGAGTCTGGAGCCCGCTTCTGACTCTGTGTCCCCTCTCTCTACCCTCCCCTACTCATGCTCTGTCTCTCTCTCTCTCTCAAAAAAAAAATTAAATTAAAAAAAATTATGATTCTTTTCCCTGGTGGTGCACACTTTGGTGTGCTGTCTGGATGCTCCAGCAAAGAAGGAAGGACTTGTTGCCCCAGTTGTTAAGTGGGTTGTGGGCAGATTTCTGTCAGCTATCAGTTCCTTTAGAATCACCTCAGCTGGAGAAGGTGCCATCATATCCCTTTGTCCTGAGGGCTCACATCCAATGACTGATCTTAGAGGCTATATTGGTTTGGCCAGTGTACCCACCCCAACTAAGGACAGCACTGATGGGCCATTCTACCTTTTCATGGGGTTAACCAAGATTGTCTCAGGTCTGCATCCCAATCCAGCCACTTCCTCTGCCCAATCCTGAATTCTCTTCCATTTTTTTCTCAAGTGCTGATCTCAAGGGGACTCCTTAGTAACCATACTGCGTGGTATGCATAGTGCCATCATAAATTCTGCTTCCCAGGTACCTAAACGACCACATTTTCTTTCATGACAAAACTCAGAAGACGTCGATTAAAAAAAAAAAAAAAAAAAAAAGAAAAAAAACCTTTCCTCATTTATTTCTCAATAAGAGCTGTGTGTTAAGTTCACTGCAATATAAAGGTCAGGTTGCTATTTTGAAATTCCCAATATGGAACTGCCCTGCTTAGTGATCCTGCAGTAGTGCTTAGAAAATGACACAGGACCTACTGCTAATCCCCATATTCAGTACTACGCTTCACTGGCCAAGAAAGGACAATGATAATTTTCCACAAGCAACTAAACATCAGTACATTAAATATGCTATTCTTATTCCTTGGAATCTTTACAGTTATCCAGAAATATCGCTAGAATAGCACAGTAGATCCTGAAAGTGAAAGGAAAACAATGGTTTGTAGAAGTATTTGAAAACCAATGTAATGTGGAAAATAGAAATTTATGTTGAGCAAATTCCTAGGCAAAAGCAATTTATTAGCCTTCTTTTATACAGGGACTTCTATAAAACAACTGTTACACTGTAGTTCTAATAAGTCATTATCATATACTTCTATTTTTCCTCAAGCCTCATCTATGGAACAATGCTAGGTAAAACAAATCTTTCAGACACAATTAAAAAAATTCCAATAGTTCCCAAAAGGAGGAAAGTCATTTTTTTATGTCACAAAAAGGTAAAATGTATAGGCTTTTAAGGGGGAATCCTGGGAATTTTCTGAATTAAAATAAAAATATTTGTAGCCTGGGGGCGCCTGGGTGGCTCAGTCGGTTAAGCGTCCGACTTCGGCTCAGGTCATGATCTCTCAGTCTGTGAGTTCGAGCCCCACATCGGGCTCTGTGCTGACAGCTCAGAGCCTGTAGCCTGTTTCAGATTCTGTGTCTCCCTCTCTCTGACCCTCCCCCGTTCATGCTCTGTCTCTCTCTGTCTCAAAAAAAAAATAAATAAATAAGCGTTAAAAAAAAAAAATAAAAAAAAAAAAATTTGTAGCCTGTTACAGAGTGAACTGTATTGTGGGGAATAAGCTTAGGAATTCCCTGGGCCTGCATCGATGGGTTAACAAGGCATAAAGAATTAGAAAGCCATAGGATGCTCACACACAAGTTTGGGTAGACAAGATTAGGTAAATAGGTATAGAGAGGGCGGGGCAAAGGCCCCAATATAAAACAAAGGTGCGCATGCGTAAAGGAGATTAGGTGTTCAGGGTGGAAACACCAGCCAACTTAGTACAATAGCAGAAAACTGCTTTCACAGGAAGGAAGGAAGTACCAAATGAAGTAAACAGGTAAACAGGACTATAGACTGCTGTGCAAAGTTGCCTAGAGTGGAGCTAATTAGCAAAGGCAAGGTGCCTTATGACCCTGTGGTAGCATGTCCTGTCTTTCCTGCCCCCTAGACCAGTTTAGGTAAAAGGAGGTGGTGCCTCATGTCTGCTATAAACAACCTTCCACCTGGGCCTGGCTGCCTGGGGCCAGGATTTTGTTTTGTAAACTCAAACCCCTAACCCCTCATAACTTCAAAACCCTCTTTCCCTCCTGTCTTTGAGTGAATGTTCACAGTTTCATTGTCCCTTTGTGCACATTCATCACCACATTTGTAAGCCTTCTGATCCTAATAAAAACTGAGCAAGGACCCTTAATGGGGCTCTTGTCTTCTCCCGGACATTAGCCATCTCTCTCGTTTTAATCCTGCGTCCCGCTTTCTTACTAGATAAGAAAGAACTCTAGACCCAGAGTTTACAACACTGTGCCTCTCCAAAAAATAGGTATGTTGAAATCGTAATTCCCAGTACCTTAGAATGTGACCCTATCTGGAAATAGGGTCTTTATAGAGACAGTGAAGTTAAAATGAGGTAGAGTGGATCGTAATCCAGTAGGCCTGGTATCCTTATAAAAAGCAGAAATTTGGAAAGAGAGACAGACACGCACAAAGGGAAGACTATGTGAAGAGACACAGGGAGAATGTCATATGAAGTCTGGAGATACACTGCCACTAGCCAGGGAACACCAGAGACCAGCAGCATAAGGAAGACATAAGTTCCCCTACAGGTTTCAGAGGGAACACAGCCTGCTGACAACTTGATTTCAGAATTCTAGGCCCCCAAAAAGTGAGGAGATAAATTTCTGTTATTCTAAGCCACTCTGTGGTTCTTCGTTATGGCAGCTCTACAAAACGAATATAACCCAACACCTTCAAAAGTAAATTTTGATATTTTTTCATTTTTTGATATTTTCTTGACCACATGTTCACTTATATGATTTGATACTATGTATTATATACATATGATGATCTATTTTGTATGTTTAAATTTTTTTTTCAACGTTTTTTATTTATTTTTGGGACAGAGAGAGACAGTGCATGAACGGGGGAGGGGCAGAGAGAGAGGGAGACACAGAATCGGAAACAGGCTCCAGGCTCCGAGCCATCAGCCCAGAGCCCGACGCGGGGCTCAAACCCACAGACCGTGAGATCGTGACCTGGCTGAAGTCGGACGCTTAACCAACTGCGCCACCCAGGCGCCCCTATTTTGTATGTTTATATGTGAATGGTTTCCAAAGCCATAGTTGCCATGTTATTACTATTTTATATTACTGTAATGAAGGGGTGGACCTACGCCGGCCGACCACGCCTCCTCCCCTTGAGTAACAGGACTCCAACCCTTCCCCAGCCAATCGGCCAAGGCCACAACCCTTCCCCAGCCAATCGGCTGAGGCCACAGCCATTACCTCACCAACTGCCCCTAGACCCCAATAAAAGCTTTGTGCTTTGAAATTCGCTCTCTCTCTCCGGCATCTCACCGCTGCATCGGTGCAGGTAGGGGATTGAGCTCGAGCTAGCTCGAATAAAGGCTCTTTTGCTTTTGCATCGGACTCGGCTCCCTAGTGGTCTTTGGGGATCACGAATTCTGGGCATAACAGTACATGTCTATTATTACAAGCATTATGCTAAGATGAAGATCCAACTTTACATAAATATATACCTTTGAAGGAAGTTAGATCTAAAGTCAGTCTAAGCAACTGCAAATTGCAGCCTGGGTTTAAGGAGCTAAATTCCAGCAGGACAACTGAGTATTTGTTCCAGTTCTAAGCAACAATGTCCTTGCGGAATAAGATGCATTTCGTACCCTCAAACTCTGCTCTGATTTTCAGTTATACTGATGTCATAACTTTCTAGGTGGGCATGTTAACGGCCCTGGTGATTAGGTCAAAGGGTTTTGGGGGAAGCAATGAGAGTGATTTAATTAAAAATCAAGTTTAGGAAAGTTGTACATAATATTTAATAATGATGAATAACTTGTTAAACACATTTCTTTTTGAAAAGAATTATTTGTTTTTAATGTTTATTTATCTTAGAGAGAGAGAGACAGAGAGAGAGAGACAGCATGACCAAGGAAGGGGCAGACAGAGAAGGAAACACAGACCCAAAGCAGGCCCCAGGCTCTGGGCTGTCAGCACAGAGCCCAATACGGAGCTGCAACTGACGAATTGTGAGATCATGACCTCAACTGAAGCCAGGCTCTTAACGGACTGAGTCACCCAGGCACCCCAAGACATCTCTCAGGCGTTATTTATATCCTCAGTAACGTACTGAAATATCACATAGTGTTAGTTATTTCAAATGTATGAGATATCCTCCTGAGGATATCACATTCTGCCTTTGCCATCACATCATAATTTAAAGAAAAATGAGCACTCCCTAAGGTCATTATATCAAGCTAGGATACAGGAGGCAGAGAAGAAGTTATCAGTGAAGAGATCCTGAGGTATTTGAGCACACCTCCAATAATGAACATTCTGGCCGGAAATGCTTACAGTACATTAGAAACTGGTTATACCTCTGCACAAAAGGCTATCACTTGTCAGTAAGAGTAACCACAGTCATTACAAACAACCAAATCACTGCCCTTCACAGAAAATGGTTCAGAACAGTCTGATAAATGTCCTATTTAATCAGATTTTCACTTTCGTGGACTGCTATGGGTCTAACCATTCACAGTTTGGATGTGACCTTAGCAACCAGACATAGTCCATGTCCTAAAGATCCCAGGGCATACATCTGAATAACCATATGTCAAGGAAGTACAGCCCTTCAAGGATGATGTGTCACCTTCCTACTCACTCATGAGAATGTCGCGCTAGAACATGCAATATATTTTCATTTTACCTGAATTAGCATTGTACCATTTCACATAGTAATGTAACTTCACAAGTTTAAAATTTCCTGTGTGAAATGGATCTTTGAGCCAGGCATACTCACCAAAGTTTGCTAGGGTGGCTCACTGTTGGCCATCACTGGGAATCATCAATTGTGATCAAAGTGATTTCTTAGTACTCTTAGGACACCTATAAGTTAATTACATCAATTAGTTTATACTTTCAACCTTGACATTTCACTAGCAGCTGGAGTGAATTGCAAGGGCAATATGTTACTCAGTGTGGGTTATGGGAGAAGAATAAGCTGAAGACAAATTTAATCTTCTAACAATTTGCTTAGGAAAGCAAATTGTTGGTGACCTCTGGGACAGGGAGAAGTATAAAGAGAGAAAGGAAGAGACAGGGGTGGTGGGAGAGAGAGAGAGAAAGGAAGGGGGTGGGGGGACAGGTAGCTCTTAGAGGTAGCATATTACAAGTGAAGAAGAAAGAGTGAGGATGTGTAAACTGTAAAATTCTCAAAAGAGTTGGAACAATGAGCAAGTACAGCAATGAAGCCCAGCTAGCTAGGTATTTCTTTTATTTCTACATCCATTTTGGTGCCTGGAAACCCCTTGAAATTGTTAAAGGTGTTCAATGTTCTTTCATTAAGTAATATTTGGTTATTTCCACTCTGGTTGTAAATTGCCTTTTATCAGTAATCCTATACTTATCAGTTCATGAAGGTCCTTCTGCCATAAAATAATGTCAGCTATAGACAAACTTAGAGTTAAACACCATTCTTTTTGTTCTCTATAGATGACCAAAAGTATGATGCACCAGACTATGCTTGAAATAGAGAACCATTCTGATAGGTAATGACCTTTGATCTAAGGGTCGTTCTTAAGTGAACTGGCATTGTTTACATGAACAGAACAGGTAAATAAGGGAAGAAGCAAAAGTGAGAAGCTATCTAGGTTGTTGTTAAAAGCATGCACTATGTCACAGGCAAGAATTCCAAATGGAGGTTTCCTAGGTACTGCATATATCATCAAGGCGAGTAACATAATCTTCACTGACTTTAATTTCCTCATATATTAAAGAACGGCTATAAAAGACTGACCTCATCAGGTTGTTGAGAAACATAAATGACATAATGAATACAGTCATAAAGCATGTGGTGCCTGACATATAGTAAGCACTTGATAAGTATTAGCTATTATTATATTTATTATCACTCTCACATCAAAGTTCCTTTTGGTGTGGGCATTTCCACCAAAGGATTTCTTTTATTTTTCAAGTGAAATTGTAACAGTAAGAATAATAGACATTAAAATAATAGATCTCTGAGTGGATAAAATACAATTTGGTACATTTCTGAAATAGGTTTATTTTTAGGTAATTATTACTTATATTAAGTAATAATTATATGCACCAATAATACATTAATTATTTAACTTGTTTTCAGTTTTAGTCTGTAAAGTTTAATCAAATATTAATCCCTGATCATTGTCAGTGTTCTAAGTTCAGTTTCCTCAGTTTGGAGATTTTAATGTTTATATTTGTTCTCCTTGCTATTTCGACCTATACTTTTATAATGATTGTGCTTGTAGTCTCACAAAGTAAAATCTATTGCACAAAATTGAAACTACAGTCATATACTAAAGTGTAACAGCAATGTCTAAACCAGATTTTCTTATTTTTCTCCTGTTATAGAAATGATCTAGATCTTATATTTATTTTTTCTTGACCAGGAAGTAGATTTGTCACCTTGTTGAGTTGCCTTTCTTCTTGCTACATTGATAGAGGGGACAGAAGCACAATATAATGAATCAGACTTAATTCTTTCCTCTGGCTGGCTTCAATGATGATTCAATTATTCTCAATAAAAAGTTACTGAAGACGTACTATATGTAAAATTCTCATAGGCTCATAGAAGAACAGTGTAACCATTATCTCAGCATTGTTTTTTCCTGTTTGGACCACTTTCCAGAACTGATGTTTTTTCAGTAATAGGATTCAAATTTTCCCAACATTGCTGTATAGCTATGGAAATTTTTGTTAGCGACTCTTACCTTGTACAGAGGGAAAACAAGCTTATTCAAATGGTGTTTCGATATCTTTGCATCTGTAAACTGAAATAATTCACATACGTTGTAAGTTCCTTGATATAGTAATTATTTCATTCATTTCTTATGCATTTAAATACTATCTAATTCTGTACTGGGACATGTTATCTGTGAAATAACAAAATAAATTGGATAATAATATATCATTTACGATTCTTATTTAGGAAAAAAAAAGAGCCAATAAGAAAATACAAAGAATTGGTATGTCACATCAGACACAAAGAAATAAGAGATTTTATAAGGTATCAAATTTTACTCCTGTTTTCAAAGATACAAGAAACCATGAGACAGAGAGGAAGGAAAAAGTATTGGATCCCCATTACAGCTCTCAAGGGGTTCCTTTGCTGCTTCGGGACATAGCCTGGCTAAATCTGACTTAGCAAATGAGTTGTCTAAGGAGCGTATGCATCATCACTTACACAAAATAAGTCATTTTCATCACGAAATATGTTCCTTTCTAGGAATGCTGTAACAATTCGCCACAGACTTGGTGGCTTAAAAGAGCCCAACTTTATTCTCTTACAGTTCTGTACATGAGAAGTCCAGGGTGGGTCTCACGGCATTAAAACCAAGGCTCTGGCAGGGCTGCATTCCTTTCAAGAGGCTCTAAGCAGTTTTGGGCTTGTGACCTCCTTCCTCCATGTTCAAATGCCTAAACAGAGTTAAGTCCTTCTCACATTGTATCGCTTTCCCTTTTGTGTCTCCCTCTTTCCTGTTTCTTTATGATTATCCTTCCTGTAATTACATTGGGTAGACAGATAATGCAGGATAATGTCTTTATTTTGGGGTCAGCTGATGAGGAATTTTAATGCTATCTAGAACCTTGACTCCCCTGTAGCCATCTAAGATAATATTTTCACAGGTTCCAGCGGGGGACTAAAACATGGACATCTCCTTGGTGGGGCTGGGGATGGTTCATTATTCTGTGTATGTCAACCACCTCCATTTTATGTTTTGATACTAACATAACGGAAAATGCATTAAATAAATCCACAGTATGAAGTTTGTTTCCCACGAACAGACCTAGACAGATCAAATGCATCCTGCTAACATCATTTCAAAGCAAATACCATTAGTATACTGCCAGGTAATTTGACCAGGTTGCATTTTTCTTTTTATTTCCTGGGATAATCTCTACAAAGAAAGAACAGATTGCAGGCCTTTTGCTAATCCTTATTTTCCAAAATGATGGAGAATGCATTTTATTATTTTATTTTGTTATTTTATTCTATCTATTTTTATTATTTTTATTTTACTTGTAAGTAGGTTTCATGCCCAATGGGGGGCTTGAACTCAATGACTCCGATATCAAGACTTGCACACTGTACTGACTCAGACAGCCTGGCACCCCCTACAATGTAATTTAAAGTCTTGGTTTATGTGAGTGCCTCTATATCAAACCAGATATACACTAACTTTTGTAGTATAGAATATGCTACAGCAATATATCAACCAATAGTTGAATAAAAATATGAAATGTTATATATTATTAACATTCCTTCTCCATGTAGAAGAATAAGTCAACAAACTGCCCTTCTAAATAAATTATATCTGTCTATATATTGCCTGCCTATCTATCTATCTATCTATCTATCTATCTATCTATCTATCTATCTACTTACCTACCTACCTACCTATTTGAGACACAGAGAATTTTTTTACTCTTGGCCACATGCTTCTGAATCTGACCCTCACCTCAACAAGAAAGGAATTTAATGACTCTAAGCTCCACCCATTTTGAGAAGTGTGGAGCCACATTTCATCTAAAGTCATATACCTTAAGTGAATCTATTGCCACACAGTACATGTTGGAGAGCATCAGGATCCCTTAGGTTATATTTGGCATGACAACTGATTAAGAGAAATTTCTTATTTTTTTAAAGATAGGATGGACTCTTATTCACTGAAGAATAATATGTTTTTGATACAAACAGCTACCAAATATAAATTTCCTCTCCCAAAATTACACCCAAGTATTCACTGTGCTTCTTCTCTCACTTAATTCAAGACTGTACAAATGTCACTTTCTGCAGAGAAAGGACAATCCAAGTAATAACCCATCATTATAGGTTCCTTGACTCAACTTTCTCTCTTACAGCACTTCTCAGGATCTGAAACTATACCATTTATTTATTTAGTTAGTAGAGCCTCCCTCCACTACTAGGATAAAAGCTTCATGAGGAAAAAAACCTAAAAACTGCTCAGAACACAGATGTTTGATAAATATTTCCAGAATAAATGAATGGAATAACAGAAAAGATAAAACAGTCACATTAAATCTGCAATTTCTTTTTTTTTTTTTTAATTTTTTATTCCTACAGGAATAGTTTAGAAGATCAGCTTTAAAGAAAAAAGTCTCAGCCTGGAGCCTGTCTCAGATTTTGTGTCTCCCTGTCTCTCTGCCCCTCCTCTACTCGCACTCTTTTTCTGTCTCTCTCTCTCTCAAAAATAAACATTAAAAAAATTTCTCTTAAGATTTAGTGATATTTAGAGCAATATATTTTGCAAAGACAGTATTTACTGGTATGGCAGACTAAATAATGGCCCTGCTAAGATACCTATATCCTAGTCCCCAGAATCTGTGAATATGTTATATAAGCTAGCAAAAAGAATGTTGAAGATACGACTGAGTTGAGAATCTTAACATGGAGAGATTATTCTGGATTACCTAGGTGAATCCAATGTAATCACAAGGACTCAGATATAACAGGGCAGGAGGGTTGGAAGACAGTAAAAGTGATAAGGCAACAGGAGCAAAGAGAAAGAGAGGAAGATCAGAAGGTGCTCTGCTGTTGGACTCAAAGACGGAAGGAAGCGAATTCTCCCCAAAGGTGGGTGGTCTCCAGAAGTTGGCAAAGGCAAGGAAACTGATTCTCCCCTAGAACCTCCAGAAGTAATCAGTTCTTGGACATTTTCACTTTAGACTCATCTTGGAGTTCTAACCTCCAGACTGTAAAATAATAAACGTGTTGCTGTCAGCCACTAAGATTGTGGTCATTTGTTAGAGCAGTTACAGGAAAGCAATACAACTGATAAACTAGTGGTAAGTTATTGATTATAGGAGATATTGTCAAGGCTTGCTTCATAGGATTATTTTATTAAAGTTCTGGGTTTTTTAAAAAAGAACAGTTTGAGAAAGTAATCTTCATGAAGTCTACATAAAGTGTATTTTCTTTCTGGCAATTTCAGATTAAATGCTAGCTGGATATTGGCCAGAAATACAGTAAAAGCCTAAAGAATCCTGTTGCCTCTGATCAAGCTAGAAAAATATATAAATCTCTCTTGGTCCAAATTTTATGAGAGGCCCTCTAGTAGTTTTCTAGGGCTGCACTAACAAAGTACCATAAACTGAGCTGCTTAGAACAATAGATATTTACTGTCTCACAAGTTTGGAGTCTAGAAGTGCAAAATCAAGGTGTCTCTGCAAGGCCATGCTCCCACTGTAGGCTCTAGGGAAGAATCTGTTCCAGGCCTCTCTCCTAGCTCCCGATGGCCCCAGGCACACTTTGGCTTGTAGATGAATCACATCTCCTTGCACCTTCACATTTACTTTCTGTGTGTGTTTGTCTCTATGTCCACGTATAACCTTTTTATATAGACACAGGTTATATTGAATTAGGGCCCACCCTAATGATCTCATAGTAATGTGATTACCTCTTTAAGACTGATTTCAAATAAGATCACATTCTGAGATACTGGGGATTAGGACTCCAACATACCTTTTGGAGGTGGACATACTTCAACCTAAATTGTTGCAACTTGGATTCAGAAAAAGTAGGATCCAAGAATGCCACAATCTCAATACCATAAAAGACTAACTTACATTCAGTTTCAAAGAGATGTGACATCTCCATACAACATGGCATCTAAATAGAGAAATATTTATATATTTGTATTTATATATGACCATCAAGGCATATATAATATTTATTTCTAACTCTCATTCTAATCCAGGACACGATTTATACAATTTTAAATGGAGAAACATTGCTTGATATTAAATTTAGTCTCTCAATTTATTTCTTGAAAGTAGGAAAAGAGCAAAATTTGAGGCCAATTTTACTTAACTTCATTCAGTAAATAATGTGTCATTCCATGTTTTAAATGCATAAACTCAAATCATTTTTTAACAATCACAAAGGCGGTTATAGTCAGTCTGCATTGGTAAAAAAACCAAGATGATCAGCAGGAAGCTGAACTCATTTATAACGATGAATAAACTCAAAACAATGATCATTTCTAAATTTCACATTCTGTTATCCAACATTTGAGAAGTAACAGTAATGACTGTCATGTGCTTACTGTGACAGGCTTTAATGGGTATCACCACCTATACTTGGAGACCATTAAAATTCCCATTTTAAATCAAGAAAACTGATGCAGAGGCGACTTAATAAACCTATTCGTATTCTACAGATTCGAAGAGGCGGTAGGAGGATTTAAATTTATATATGATGCCAGAGCTTATATTCTTAAACACTATAGCATATTGGCTTCAATAGCTACGAATGAAATTCTTACATAATTACACATCCTTTATAGGGGTTCTGTAAACCGGTGCGAGTAGAGTCACATGCTTTGGACATATACCCACATAAATGCCAGGAATCTCCAATGTCCTTCTGACCCACTTCCTTTTCTTTCTTTCTCATTTAATGAAAGAAAAATGGAACATGATGGCAGTAGATACCTGGAAGGATTGGCAAGGTCCCAAACTGAGGAAAACCCAAAAATATAAACTACTTGTTTCAATGCTAAAGGTTGAAAACTTAATTTACACTACACATAACCAGTAATTTTCATCTTACGACACTAATGTATGGCTTGAACTTATCCACTCAAATCAGAGTAAACAATTAACCCATGGGCAGGCTATGTAACAATGTTATCCTTGAAAACCGTCTTCTTGGAAGTATGAGTATATTGTCTGAGGTGAACTGAACTAACCCTTCCCCTTGTAAATTGGGCAGTTAAATATCAGGTGATAATGTGAAGTAATTTATGAAACCTCTAAAAAGTGGAGTTGGTTCCTTGTTATATTATAGCTCCCGTTCTTATAATTTGGCAAATTTGATTTTTTAAATATAAAAAAAATCACAATTTGAAGCATTAAAAATTTAGGCTACAAAAATTAACATCTCTTTATTAAATAAATCATGATATAAAATTTTGATTAGATCATCAGATACTGAAATTCAAATCGATAAATACTAAATGAGCTATGAATTTCAAAGTTGTGAGTCTTTGGTTATAAAACTGAAATATTTTGGTATGCGCATGTTGTATGTAAATGAGGTCATCATGCCATTATTACATATTTTTCTAATTAAAAATCTAGCAGTTGCCTTTTTACTCACTTTGTTGAGATTCCTGGGCATGAAACTACAATACTAAACTAGATCAACGCACCTTAGCAAGGTCCAGTTAACAACAGGTCAGAAAGGAATTGTGTTTTTGTTATTGACTTCATAATAAATGTAAATACTTTGCTGAAACATATTTAACAACAGCTGAGAATGTACCTGTATTATTTCTTAAAATAATGCAACCAAATAAAAGCACGTTAACTATCAAATTCTCTACTTTTATTTTAGTAAAAAATGTGTCAGACTTAAAAAAAAAGCTAATCCAATGTATTAAGATTATGTGCACAAAGGATTTAAATGATGCAAATTTTCCTCTAATTATGAAAGGAAATCATATTTTGACAGCTCTTGAAAAAATAAAATTATAAATAACACCAAAAAATCGATTTTAGAGAAAAAAAGTTTTATATAGCCACAATATCTTATAAAATGAAAAGCTGACTATGCATAAATTTATTTTAATGAATTGGCTCTCAGTTAAATCTGACTTAGTAGGTCATAGCCCCCCTTCAGCAGGAGGCAGTTATGACAGGTCATCCTCCCAATTCTTAAGGGCAGTTAGGAGTCATGTGTTCAGAGGGAGTAATAAGATAGGAAAAGATAGGATACAATAGGCAGGGAAAGGATAGGATCTGAGGTCCCCAGGTGGGGAAAGACATATTTTGGACCAATGCTGGGAGTGTCTGACCACAGCAACCCCTCCCCCCACACCCTCAGGCATAAGGTTCCTCTTAAGAATGTAATAGACACCATCTACTCCCCCTCAGCTTTCCCTCAGGAATCTGACAAAAGACCTAACTAAAAATAAGCAGTAGACCATAAAACGTATGACCCACAGGAATGATACGGCCATAGACCACCACTCATACAATGGAAACGAGCCAATCAGGGAAGGACAACCAGCACATAGAGCTATCAAGCCAATGAGGGTAGGAACAAGGAGGAAGGGGAGGGAGGGGCCACCAGAACCTTATAAAACAAGGACCCTTGCCTATTGTCGCAGGCATTCACTTTTGAATGTCCCCTCTCTGTAAAGAAAGCTTTCATACTATTCTTTCTTTCTAATATTATACTCTAATAAACCTTTGCCTGCTGCTCAACCCCCCCAAAAAAACCCCAAAAAAACAAAAAACAAAAAAAAAAGACTTAGTAGGTACCAGCTTTGATGATACCGACAAATCAACAGACATTATTTAAACTGTATTGAGTACTTTCTTAACATTGTTTAAATAATACCAAATAAAAATGTACAAATAAAAAATGTAAAGAATTAAAAATAACTTAGGAATAAGCATATACATTGAAGATTACTTGCACAGTGAGACACCTGCTCAAAACTCTCATCAGTGAAGGAGCTAAATAAACATTTAATACATTATCAAATAAAAAACTATTTCTAGAGCTTATGGGAAAGTGACTATGTTTCCAAATAATTTAAAAGTTGAATGCAATCTTTTACATTTTAGAGTAAAAGTGATTCTTGATGATTTAATTTACTGAAATTACAATCAGAGTTATGCTTGGGCCAGGTGTCAGTAAGCACACACAGGTAATTTTATCCTTAGTATGTCCAGATTCCTCACCATCCTCCACCTTGATCTTTCCTCAGCTCCTCAGTGCCCAGGGACAAGATTCACCAGTACCCCCTGGTATGGCCATAGGGTAGTTTACAGCCAGTATCCAAACTTGTCAATATCCATATCAAACTGTTAAAAATCATTAAACATTTTGTGTATCACTACTTTCAGTGTTCCTAGAGCCTTCTCTGATGCCCATTTATTTATTTATTTTTTTTTAACATTTATTTATTTTTGAGAGACAGAGCGTGAGCAGGGGAGGGGCAGAGAGAGAGGGAGACACAGAGTCAGAAGCAGGCTCCAGGCTCCGAGCTGTCAGCACAGAGCCCGACATGGGGCTTGAACCCACGAACCGTGAGATCATGACCTGAGCCGAAGACGGATGCTTAACCGACTGAGCCACCCAGGCGCCCCTTCTCTGATGCCCATTTAAAAAGCTGTTCACAGAAAAATCACCGATATCTAAATAAAAGATAAAGTTTAATCTGTTTTGTCTCTCATGATATTTGAATTTTCATACAGATCATGGCTCAGTTAAGCCAAAGGAAGTCTCAATCTCTCTGCTTCAAGTTTCGGAAAAGGGACTCCCACTTGCCTTTGGCTGTCTCTTTGTTTCTCTGATCGCTGTTCACCTTCCTTGGAGAAGAACTTACTCCTCTAACTGGAGGGCTAGGACGAAGAGGCAGATATACTTATCTCAGCCTTTCCACCTATTTTACAGATCTAAACTGTTTGGTTCACTGGTATTAGCCCCTCAATTTAGAAATTCACCTGGATTATAGGATGAGCTCAGTAAGGATTTGTTAAATAAAGAGCATATGCTATGTAAATTGCATGCCATCGCTCAAATATTAACATGCTCATTTGGTCTAAGATATAAACCCATATTCTACACAGACTTTGTTAGTACTCAAGTAATAATGTTATACCCATTTCACTGTCTTTGATCCAACTCTAATAGGCTTAGAATTCAGACAGAGATAATGACTATTATTTGTTGGGTGTCCTAAAACCCATAAAATAGAATTGAAAGGAAAATATAATGATACAGAGTTCAGATCACCATACTAGAATACTTTTTTTTTTTTAATGAGGGCTGTTTAAAAATAGGATATGTTGTCTTGAGTGTATCCAAGCTCAATGAAAAATTTTAACAGATAATACGTACTTAATTGAGAGGATGTTGTAGAGATGATCCCAGGGCCAAATGCAGAACTGGTCTAGATGTATCCATCAGTGTCTAGTTATGAAAGCAGGAACCACTCCTGACATTTCAAGGAGAGAAGGATTTAATGCCTACACAACTTTTGGAAGGGCAAAAGGAGCAAAACCAAGAGGGGGAAAATAGTGAAGGAGTAACAGGGAGAAGGAATGTTACTTGGAAGTCAGAAACTTCTTTCTATCCCTGGTCTGAACACTGGAACGAGCCCTTCAGATGATGTAGAAGCATCGATGCAATGGTTGTTTTGACTGGTGCTGAGCAAAAATCCAGGAACATGGATTGCACTGATTTTTGCTGCAACTCCCACTAATATGCTCATGACCTTTTCACCTAAGGTTGCTCCTGGAGCCCACAGTCACTTCCCCATGCTGCCAATGCTGCCACCAAGGACACCAGAGAAGAAGAAAATTAAAAAAAAGAAAAAAAAATGCTTCTTTCTTCCTCCCTCTGCAATCTCTGGCCAGTGCTTCCAATTGGTCAAATCATACTGGAAACCCACTGGCAAGGGAGCATGGGAAGATTACTTTGCATACTTTCATCTTTCATACAAAGGAGAACAAAGAAAAGTTGGAGTGAAGCTGAAAGTACACAAGTATATGGAACATGAGATAATGTATTTATTTGCTAACAAGGTTTTTAAAGATGTAACAGAAATGTGTTACAAGGTAAAAACTACTCACTATTAAACCTCCAAGAAAATCCTATATGACAAACAAGGAAATTTAGACGAGGTAAATTATAAGGAGTATCCATAGTATCAACAAATACTATTAAACTACAGCTTTCAAAGTATGTATAATATATGTGTTTATAATTATACAAGGATAGAACTAAACTAGAGAATTAAGAAACGCTAACCTTCCCAACTACATTTATGACCATAATTTACAATAAAGAAAGATTGATGTGGGAAACTCTGAAAAGCCTTCAGAAGGAGATCAAACTCAACATGCCCTTGTAGATTAGTTAGAATTTGGTTATTTTAGATTAATATGATAACATCAGCAAAAGCAACCAAACTGAGGTAACATGTATATGAGGAAAATGGAAAGAGCAAAGTGAGAAGAACCAGTCTCACCAAAGGGTTTAAATGTAAGAGTGGGGTCAGATTATGAAGGATCTAAACTTATACTCAAAGTAGTGCAAAACTACAGGGCAGTGAGGAAACAGGATGAACATAAATTTCTCTGAAATTTACTTTGTTAGATTTTACTTGACAGTCGGCCAAGTGAGAAAGGCCAAAATTCTATTCTCCACACCCATCTATAAGTGATGCTCAGTGTAAAATATATTGGGAAGTTTGGGAAGTCTTCTAAATGTTGCTTGGGGTATCAAAGTTGTATTTGCAGCAACATTCAATGCTCTTAACTTTTTCTGACTTCTTTTCCCTCCATACATATTCTTCTCTTCCAATTCGATCACAGTAGGTAACAGATAAATAGCTGTATAATATTAATATTAACAGAAGTTAACATAGACAACTCTTGGAGTCAATACAGCATCATGGTTAAGGGAACTGATGTTGAAGACCAAACTGCATAAATTCAAAACAAACTCTAGATTTGTGTGACCCTGGATATGTTATTCAAACTTCTCTTTGCTTCCTCTGTACAAGGTAGTGATGTAGAATTTACATCGCTAGATTGTTGTCAGGATTAAATGCAATGACAATATGTGAAATACTTAAAACAGGGTCTGACACACACAACATTGTATGTGTTAACTTTATTTTCTCCACTATCCTCAGCATATGGTTCCTAACTAACTCATAAGTACCCCATTTTGACAGGTACCATTATCTCTTATTCATTTTATTTTCGACCACTGAAACTGTAGTCTTTTTAATATATTTATTCATATTGGATACCCCATGATTTCTAGCTATTGTTGCTATTCCTGCTCTTGAAGCTACCTAGAATTAGTGCACCTCAAAGGAAATCTAACTTTTCCTAGATCAAGAGAGAAATAGCTTGCTCCCTCCAAACTTCTCTATTTTGCACATCATTAATATCACGGTTCTTTTGATTATTTCTCATATATTTCTTAGGCCCTCATGAAACTTACCAATAACATTACAAAGATTACCTGCCTTTGGATCTATTTCCATTAGCCAATATCATTCTTAAACATTCAGGTAACATTTGCATTTTCATCTCCAAAGAAGTTCTGGGGAATTCTTAAATGGCCAATGGGGCATACATAATTGGAGAGAGGAGCCTTCCACCACCCATCAGACATCTGTTTAAGTAATATGCCTCTCTATGAAACTCTGACCCTGTCACCATCAAATTACTTCTTTAGAGGCAATTCTCAAAATTATCTTTCTTGGACTAATAAACTGAATGGAGATGATCTCAAAAGAAAGGGAGAAAGAGATAATATCAGCCCTCCCCAGTTTCATCCACTGTCTCCTCTTAATTTGTGTTTTGCAAATTTTAAGCTACAAACTTTAAAAATGTATCCTCCTCTGAAATAATCATTCATAAAGGTTAAGGACTGCAGAGTAGCCACACATTAAAAAATTACCATATGTATTAATTTAGCAAAATTTTTTGACTGGGTCAAATATTTTTAATGTTCTTTACAGAGTTCCTCTCAGAATGCTAACCTATTATTTAATAAAATTTTGTTAAAATCTGAAATCTGTTAACTCTTTTTTTCTAGACTCTCATATTTGACATTAGCATTTTTGTTTTTTTATGAACTATAAGTCAACATTCCCCAAGTCTGAAGTTATATTTGTTCTAAAATAAGTATTATATAATATACAATTATAAAGTTTCTGAAAGACAAAATTTTTCCATTAGTTCGATTATGCATGTCACTGTATTTTATAAACATATATGTTACCTCAAGAGAAAAATATTCTGTTAATAGTAAAATCAAAATTCTCTCTGAAAAAATCATTAGCTAATTGTGTATTATTCTGTGAAAGGACAACGGCAGGTGCAGTCAATCCTGTATGAGAGGTGTTCACTTATTTATGGTCCTTGGGAAGCTCATCCTTTCAGACATCGAGATAAGCTGTCATGTGCACTACAAACCAACATTCAGGTTTAGATTAAACCGGAAGGGTTCACATAACAATTCATCTCCTCAACAAACCCCTTCTGCTGATTAAACAACGGAACTTTATGGCCCATTTCTTGAATAATATATTTGATCTAGTTTTGTGTATACCTGTCTTAAGTTGCTGATCCTAGGAGAACGAAAGCTGACTATATAGTCTTGTCAAAGTTTCGGAGTTACACATTTTCCTAATTGGGTTTGTTGATTTATCACTAACAGAGATGCAACTTTCTTACTTTGGCCACTTAACCATATTTTGAAAATTGCTTCAACCTGGAAGCAGACTGTATGAGTTTGAAAAAAGTACTTGAAGTCCATTTAACCACAAAAATATTAATTTCATAGAAATGAAACAAGTGCAGACTCTTTAAACTCTAAAATAAAATTATGCAAAGTACAGCTGCAACAACGCTTTGAAGTTATAGAAAACAAAACAGGGTCTCTTTAAAAAGAGTTTTAACATGTGGCCATTCTTTAGATCTAACATGAATTCATCCTTGTTCCTCCTGCATGTACTCCCGAATTTCTTCCACGTAAATAGCGCAATGTAACATCACGTCATCACCCGGAATGTTAGAAATAAGCAAGTGAAGGGTACAGCAGACATAATCACTGGAGAAAGCAGCTTGGTCAGGGCAGCACAGGAGGAAATAGATTCTAGGTTCTTGCTTTGGACGTGTATTTGTCTAGGAACCCAAACTGTGTGCCCTATTGAGACTCTATTCTATCAGCACCAAAGGAGCGACATTATAGAGAAAATGTAGAAGCTCACCACTCTAAAGTGCCAGAATTTACTGCTTCTGAAGAGTCATGTCATAACAGAAGGGATGACCCCATAGTTCTCCCATTTTTTTCATTTCAAATGCCAAGTTCCAAAAAAAGTTAAGATACTAAACCATCACGTCCAAGTCACTTTTCAAACTTGTCTTAGGTTCAAAGTATATTTTGAGCTCTTGTGTTTGTTTGTTTAATTCTAATCAATATCCATAGGGAATCATTTGTTGGGTGGGAAAAAAGGAAACAGAAGGCACCTCAGTGGGGCACGGGGAGAGGAAGAGGAAGGACAAAAGAAACGGATTCATTTAGCAGACAGCTACCAAAGCCCACAATCTGTCTTTTCAAGCCACACTGATCCTAACAATTTCAAAACAAATATAGTTGGCTTGAAGACAGAGCAGATAACCTGGAGAATGTTTGTGGTGTTCAATAAAGAGACGGGTGCTTTTTATAAAGCCACAGGCACACGGAATACTGAAGTCATTTCAGAAAAAAAAAATCCAAGTGCTGTAATTCCACACATTGAAGTTGGCATGAAGGGCTATCATACGGTCCAAAATTTGTTTCATGTAGGGATGAGAAAGGAAGATTTTTAGCCCTCCTTTTCCAAAAACAACACAAATGATTGTCCAACATAAATATCTCTGCCAGAAAGCTGACAAATGTTGTCTTTGCTTCATTTTTTGCAAATTTGGAATAGAATAAGAATTTGGCCTCAAATTACCAACCTCTTTGTCTTGGTGCTATAATGAATTTTTAAGTAGAAGAAATTGCAAAACAACACAAACCCTCAAAGTTAAAACAAATATGACAAATACCGATTGCAACCAGAGAAAGAAAAGAGGTAAACCAATCAACATTATAATTTATCATTCACATAAAACCAATCTAAAGATAGGAAAGATAAGATATAAGCCTTCAACATTTGATATGCTGGAGGCAAGAGATTGTGAAATCTTCATAGAAAATATTCAATCTTTCAAACTGGTCCCCTTCTCCTTTATTCACTACGTCACACACAACATACTCTGCTTTTATATTTTAGGGAAATTATTGAGTTTAAAATGCCTAGTTCTCCTGGGAGTAGCCAGTTAATTTAGCCCTGGTCATCTGTATTTGGCTAGGTCTATGTTACAGGTGTCAAATGACGTGACCAAGATGCTTCTAATTTTCAAATTCTCTAAGCTTTTAAGAATAGGAACACTGTTTGTATAATAAATACTATGATCACAGTCTCTGTCCAAGTTATTTCTGACACATGGAAGAACCCCACTCTATAAACAAGATCAATGTTTGTCATGTAAGCTTCCCTGACTGACCCAACTGTTTCTCCTATTCACAAGTATATTCATAACCAAACTAATTTTAGATGATTTCATACATTTCTGTTCCTTACCTTTTACTTTATTTCATTTACACTAGTATGTATTAATGAAGGGGAAACAGCTTGATTTTCCTACTTGGCTGTTCCATTTTGGTGCCTCCTTTTCCATATCCGCATAATGTTAGCCCATGGGGAATTTTCAAGTTTTGCCCTATTTGCGCTCTTGGCAAAGTTTATAGCAGAAGACTGAGCCCTAAGGGCACCCAATCGATTCTGATGTTAATGATACACCTGCTACGTCTGCTGCTCATTTGACAGTTTCTTTTAGAACAAAGTTGGTTTTGACCATTCCAAAGATGTTTGGAGAAAAGGAAATCATATGGATGGGGCGCCTTAGTTTCAGTTTTCAGCATGATGACTTAGTAACTTGTGTCCCTTGTCCCTGTCATTACCAAAAGCTCATATTTTTACTGTTTGCTGTACTGATGATTCTTCAATTTACTGCTGTTTTGTTTTATTGTTGCAGTTTTAATTCATCAATTTGTTCAACAAACATTTTGGGAGTACCTATCATGTGGCAGACGCTACAATGGTCATTAGGGATATGTTTATTAGCAAAACAGTCCTAATCCTCCTGGCACTTTTAGTCTAGGAGGGGAAACAGGGATTAATTAGATAATCATATATACTGTTATATGGTTACAAGTTGTAGCGCATAATAATAAAGGAAAAGTCAAGTGTTGAGGGAGTAGGGAGACCAGACTTAACTGAGAGGACAGAGGAAACTTTTCCCTGGAAGAATATTTGAGCTGTTCTCCGAGAATGAATGGACTGAGGGAGGTGCATGCCAGGAAGTGGAGATGTTGCAGAGAAACAGAGAATTCCAGGTAGAAAAAAAAATGCAGATTAGGAAGTCCCTGAGAAAAGAAAAAAAAAAAAAAAACTTTAGGATCATGAAGGAATGAGAGAACACAGTGAATGGAGCAAAGGGGAAATCGGTATGACTTGATGACTTGAGGCTGGGGCCACTGCTGGGGCAGAGCCACACGCCACATTAGAGGTAATCTTACAAGACTGTGGTCTTGGGGCGCCTGGGTGGCTCAGTCGGTTAAGCGTCCGGCTTTGGCTCAGGTCATGATCTCACAGTCTGTGAGTTTGAGCCCCGCGTCCGGCTCTGTGCTGGCAGCTCGGAGCCTGGAGCCTGCTTCGGATTCTGTGTCTCCCTCTCTCTCTGCCCCTCCCCTGCTCACGTTCTGTCTCTCTCTGTCTGAAAAATAAATAAAACATTAAAAAAATTAAAAAAAAAAAGACTGTGGTCTTTCTTCTCAGAGCAGTGAGATCATTGGAGGCAAATTTCTCTGACCTGATGCATATCTTCAAAATGTAACTTCGGCTTCAATGAAAAGAAAAGCGAGGAAAGGAGTAAAAGCAAAGCTGGGGAAATTATTTTCAGTAATATTCCTTTGTCCAAGTCAGAAATGACAGACAGTAGTTTGAACTGCAATGGTATATAACTTATAGGAAAAGTAAATGCCCTGGAGAAACATGCAGAATGAAATCAGGACCACATTATATATGAGGACATTAGAGAGAATATCCTGAAATGGCTGATACAGTTGTGGGAAGAATGGTCCCAGGTCTGGCGGCTAATGATGCAGCCACAGGTGGGTGCCCACCAGCCTGTATGGGATCCTCGATCTTCGCTTCAGAGAAAGCAATGCAATTCTCACTCCTCTGTTTGGGGTTGCAAGGACAGTAAATGTACCCTCTACTTCGTTCTTTGTACTGAACTCATTCGTCCCATTTGCTTTTATAAACCAGGTATTTTATCAAGTGTTTGGACATTTCTCTGTGTCCAAATCAGGAAGGACAGCAAAGGAGTCTGTGATTACAGTACAACAGAGTAAGCACCTTGAAGGGCTAATACAAGCATGGAGAGGGAGACAATGACTCCGTCTGGAAGGCCCAGTGGGGCTTACTGGAGAGGCTGGCATCCTGGCTGAGCATCAGCATGATCAACAGGTATTTTCCAGGAAACAGGTGGAAAACAGGTCACAAGAAAAAAAAAAGTGCAGACAAGTCAAGTACTGGAAGTGAGCTGAGAGCCTTCTGGAGCAGGGCATCTAATGGGCTCAGATTAAAAAGCTGGGGCCCAAAAAGGCTGAAGAACCATGATTTGTTTCTCTTGAATTAGTTGGGAAAAAAAGTTGCCCACCTAGTGCAAATTGAACAGCTCACATCACGCACTTGAAAAGTTAAATGCTGCCTTGTACTGAGTATTACATATTTGTAGCAAATCATTTCTCCAAGCAGACTATAAGCACATCTAGGGGATAATCATGATGTATAAATTTCTCTGACAGAGTCTAGACTGACTTTAAGTTCATCATAAGTGGTCCATAACGATTATTAATTGGCAGACAGAGAAAAGTTTCTTGGGAAAAACTACCTCAGGTCATTCAAACCAAATGTATGACGTGCAACTTCTTTTTCAGACTAACTATAAACTTTGTATGATTCCTCAGTCTGATTAGTACTGATAATTGAAATTCTTTAAATTTTCAAACGGAACATGAGATAGAAAATTTTAACTGGATAACTGGGCAAATTATAGCTGTTAGCTGTACTTTCTTTGAGGAAGCAAACTACATTTCACAGTAAACATGAATATTCATATGTGTTATGTTTCAATGCGGGGGGGGGGAAGTGCCTACTGGTAAACTCACTGAAGAGAATTTCAATTCAGATTTAGCTTCATATTAGTTTTCTCTGTTTTCTTCAGCTTCCACTCTGCTCTGTTCAAGAAGACAAACATATGCTTATGTTGTTAGAATCTGAGAACATGCCTAACTTTGAAGATCTAGTATAGGTATTTTGGACTTTATGGGACGCTTCGAGAAGTGAGTAGTCAGATGTAAAAACCTGAACTGAGTCCCACTGTTCAGATTCCCAACTGGCTGCAACAACCTCGGTAGCCGGAGTGTGTTCTCACTGTTTGCACTTGCCAAACTATTCATGAGTATGAGAGGCATGAGGGCACTCCAACTTGAAGAACCAGAGAGGTGGACCCAAGAATTCAAATCTGCGTCTTTAGACACCGATCTACACTTTCATGAAGTATTTCCTGGCTGCACTGCTGACTTAGCTCTGACTTTCAGTTCCTGCTAAGACATTATGTAATCTATACATTTTTGCTTCCTGTTTGCATCTGGGAATCATCTTTAATCAGCTTGCGTCCCAACAGGAGAGAATTAACTTGGCTGCTGCCTTACTGTTTTGCAACTCAAATTGTTTTAAGTTTCTTGTAATATTTTTATTCCTCCATCTCAAAAGCATCGCTTACCAGACAGCAACAGCGATTTTAAAAATTGCACTACCTATATGTGTGAAGGGCAAAAAGATACTGTAAAAGAAAGTAAATGCTGTTCTGAAATTTTGTAGTATGCGATGTATTTATTTATATTCCTTTTCCATAAATGTAAACTAACTTCCCAATTTAAAAAGCATTGGATTTTCAATGTTTGAAGTAGTCCTAAAGAAACATTTCCCTTAAAATTGATGAGGAAACAGCGATCCGACAAAAAAATAGCACTAACCAAAGGAAGCTCCAGGGCCCAGATCATACTGGAAAGCCAAACTCATGGCTCCTTACACACCAACCATAATGTTCCGCAATTTACATCTGATGTGTGGTAGAGACTCCATTAAGCATGTTCAACTTTTGTACCTTGAGTGACACAAAGGTCTTATATTTGATGCTTCTATTTATGTTGAATTAACTAGCAGATGACTCTACTGTGCTTTTTGATTTACTTAAATCGTACATTTATGATCTTTATTTATAAGAAATGATACCACTGGCAATTCATGTTACTTATTTTTGAGGAAGCTGGTACACGATTAACCAATACTTCTATTATTGGTTAGTGAAAAATACTGTAAGTGATTCACGATATATCCCCTTCTAGAACTAGAAACTGTTGCATATTCAAAATCAACTGTTCTGGAAGAAAGAATGTTTGTCTGCCACAGGCTATTTGCATGTATTCCACTGAGTTTTTTTGTTTTTTTGTTTTGCAGGGGGGGAGAGTATTTTGCCATGACTTGTAATAAAATTATAAGCCAAAATAACCGAAATTGTGAAGCTTAGGGCAGTTTCTGATGCAATATATTCAACTACTTAAAAAAATATTTTATGGTCAAATCTACATTCAACTAAACAGGGCAGGGAAATAGGTTTCCTCACACGAGTAACATACAACATGACATAAATATGATCAAATCACTGCTGGGTAACAGAAGTTAATTACAAAATTAAACTAATTTTTACTTCAAATTTGTAAGAGAAAGACAAAACCTCAAAATGACTTTTTCAGAATTCCTTAATGATCAAATTGTGATCAATGTTTAATATGCCCATCTGTAAGCTTCTGGAGTTCACAGAAATAAGTTACTATTTCTCTTAGTCAATATTTCCTCCTAAGAGGAAACTCTTAGGAATATTTCCATCATCTTCCCTTTTAAGAGGAATACTAAGAACTCAAAAAAGGAACCAGAAGAAAGTATCAATGTAGATGAAAGATTATGAAATATATTAAATTCCTAAATTACTGAGAGGAGCCTGAGTGGCTCAGTTGGTTAAGTGTCTGACTCTTAGTTTCAGCTCAGGTCATGATCTCATGGTTCATGAGTTCCAACTTTGGACTTGAAATGGGCTGTATAGATTTTGGAATGGCCAGCCTCCCAAGTCACTTGAGCCAACTGCTTATAATAAATACCTGTCTAGATAGATGGATAGACAGGGAAGATAGAGAGATAGAGATAAAGATACAAAGAGAGATGTAGTAATTGATCTCTCTGGAGAACCTTGACTAATACACTTCTGAAAATCATGTTCTTCGCCACCCCTCCCCCCTCCTCATGGCCCTGGTAATACTTTATGCCTTTCTAGTCTTGTCAGTAACCTGAACTATTCTTCACAAGAACTACTGGATTTTTTTCAACAATTCTTAAGTCTTCTCCCACTTCTTTCCTTCACTTTCAACAGCCTCCTATCATGTAGATAAAACAAATGCCATGCAAATGCCCTGCCATGTATTAAGAAACCACTCAACTTTTTAGTCTCTAAATTAATCATGATTTCTTCATTTGTTTATGTTAAAACAGGAAAGGAAACAACTTGCCTCTTTCCCAGTAGTGTTCTGATACAATTCCTTATACCTTGTTTATGTGGTTATGCTATTCGTCATCTTTTCTCTCTTTTTAAATTTCTTCTCACGTTTTGTAACTTTTTACAAAATCTAAATGTGTTCAACCCTCTCCTATCACACAAACAAAATGAATGAATAAACACAAACCCCCTTCCTTCTGGCAGCCCCTTCTCCTTTGTCCAGTATCTCTCCTCTTCTTGCAGCCACGTTTCTTGAGATTATTTGACTGCTGTTGCTCTCTGGTCCTCCCCACTCCCAGTACTGAACCCTATGTTTGAGGTACCAAAACAGGCACTTGAAATTATAAAAATAAAAGATGAAAGCCCACCTCTACTTACTTTATCCACAATTTTATAATAGAGACTGTAAAAAGCAGCTATTTCAATTTAGGGAATGGATTTATTTCCATTATTTTGAAGGTAACATTTTATGTTGACTTTCATATGGGCATGATAGTGGCTCCTTTATTGTTCTGAGGTATAGGGCCACCAAAGTTTCTCAACCAGACTTATGTTTTATTCTCTCTGGGACCAGCTGATTTCTGGGCTCTGTCCTTCCAGTTCTGCTGAGATTGCTTTTACCAACAGATACTTTTCATACATACTCTTTCACAAGTCTCACCTTTAATTTCTTGTTACCATCCTCCTCGACATTTTTTTTTTTTTTTTTGCCCATTAACTTCTCTGGGGCTCAGTGCTCTACCCTTAGAGTTCCAGAATTTCAGAGTTTAGTTTTCAGGAGTTTCTCTTCTGGATGGATAACCACAGCACACATGATCTGATGCCATTTATACCCACAGCTTTGTTGATGTTTCCCAAATCAAAAATTCTCTCCCGAACTGTGCATTTATATATCCAAAATTGTATTTCTTCATTGGATCCCAAAGGTAGTTGAAATGTGTCTTGTAGAAAAATGGCTTTTTTAAATACTAATCCCAATCTCAAGCCATACTTCATATTCTCTAGCTAAGTCAATGGCACTGCCATTTACATCACATGCCCAACTCAGTAAATGGCAGTGCCATAAATGCACTCCAGCATCTACAGTGGAGGTCATAATTGAATCCTCAGCAAAGACCTTAACTTCTATCTCACCCTGTACAACCAATAAACCATCAGTTCCTATAGATTCTACAATCTAAAGATTTCTAAAATCCTACCAATTTTACCTCTTACCATCATTTCGTTGTTCTACTTTCTATCACTAATCTCTCACCCAGGTTACTACAATAGCCTTCCAAATGAGTTTCTTGCCCTTTTTTGCTCCTTTCTAATTCATTCTTTACAATGCAACAGAAAGATAAGTTAAATATAAATTTCAACATCTTTCTGTTTAGTATAAATATTTCAATTGATTCGTGGTCTTTAGTATAATATTTATACTCCTTCCTAAGGCTTAAGGTATCTGCATGAATTGGATTATTTTTACCCCTCCAGTATCTCTTCTCATCTCTTTTGTAACACCTGTACTCTGTTCTAGAACCAAATCAGATTATTTTCTACTCTTTAAATGAGCACTTATTCTTTTATCTTTGGGATTTTGCAAGTAGTTTTCTTTTTATTCTTCATTTTTTCTCATTCAGTTTACTCTTATTTCAGATCTCAACTTACATTTTACCTCCTACAAAAAGTTTTCCCTGAACCTCGAAATGGGGGTGAGGCAGCCATTCATCATGCTACTTTAGACAATTATTTGACATTTTAGTAATCTGACTTTAGTCAATTATTTTGACAATAAGTAGAGTGAATATCTCAGAATAAATAAGTTCTCAATAAATATTAACTATTAACATGAGTTTTATATTTACAGTAGTGTTCATTTAGAAAAAAAATTTATGGAAACTTATCTACTATTCATAAAAAAAAAAATAAAACTCTTCCATTCCTTTGACATAATTGGAATTTAAGTTTTTGATCTGGCTCTGCTTTTTTTTTTCTCTAAAGTTGCTTGAAACTTTATTTCCTGAAAACAAGAGCAAATCAAAAAAATGGATCAATAGATTGTTAAGTTTGTCACCAGCAAATAAAATGTCTTTTTGAAACAAAATTAAGATGGGCCCATGACATCACTGTCATAAGGAGTGAGTATATAAAATCTACTACCTAAAACAGTACAGACTTTCTGCTAGTATTTCAAAGGATATTTTATACTGGATAAAATTTGCTGGTTACATTTCATCCCTAAATGCTCACATTCCTTCCCATTTCATTCCCACAAATCAAACTGCCTCACTGGGATTAGCTTCTAGGTGGGCATATTTCCTTGCTGGGGAGTAGCTTCTAGGTGGGCACACTGCCTCACTGAGGAGTAGTTTCTTGGTGGGGACAGGAACAGCTAGAAGCAACGTATGAAACAATTACTACTGATTTTCATCAAACATGGCTCTGTAAATTGTATGTGTAAGATTAGGAGATTTATTCTTTAATAACAGTTTACACTAGAGCATAGCTCCTACTCCTTTAATGGAATTCCAAAATCTAAAGAGTTCTTAAAAAAAAAAAGTTGTTTCTTAGGTCTGGTGTCAAAACTCATTTGGAAATAAAACTGACCTGAACGGAAATCAGGACATTTACAACCCTTTTAATTCCATTTAGTGTGAACATTCATTCATATCACCATCAAAGTCTTAATGAGTTTGTCTCCAGAGTGCTGCCCCGATGCCTCCTGGGATTCCACATGATATATCTAAATTCTGAACTATACCAGGCCCCAAGAACTTAGAATAAAATACTGTGAACCAGTAATTATTTTTCACATACTGCCATGAATAAGATATGCTACAGATGATATTCTTAGGTTTCCAGTTATAAAGAAACAGCTCAGACTGATTTAAGTTGAAAAGGGGATTCAGAGGAGAATACTTCAACTGCACATAGGAGTAGAGAAATACGTAAAATTATGGTAGTTTCAGTTTAATATAATTTCAGTCAGGGAATTTAGGCAGTCAGAACTAATTGTTGACTACTTTTTCTCAGGCTTCTCTACATGAAGAGGGACAAGGCCTTTGGGAGCTCTTAACTCTGATACTTCTATCAGAAAAGAAAAAGGCCTCTTTCTTTGCCAGCTCCATATAGAAATATACTGGATGAAATATTTAATTACTTTGCTGGGTTCACATATTAATTCCTGGATCGCTTTTATTGGTCATGGAATGGGATGAGGTCTTCATCATGTGCCCAACTGTGGGTCGTGTAGCAGGGTGTGTTAATTTCTAGCTCCAACATAACCTCATAATTGAACCGGAGGAGGAAGAATACCCTAAGGAAGGCTGATTTAAACTAATGGATAAAAAATCAAATGAGCACCAGAGGATGATTAACTAAGAAAAAGAAATACATATATAGTGTTCATCAATCACCCTGACAAAACTATGGAGCAGTGAACATTTTTTTCACATTTCAAGATTTAAGTTTCTTAAATGAAAACTGAATATAACATGTCATTACAGTGTAGGCAAAACACACCTACTGGATCCCATTTTCTTTTTAACACCTCAGATCAAAATGGTTAATATTTTATGGTATTACAGACTGATTACTTTATATTCTTGAGACCCTTCTCCACATACACTGAAACATGAACAAATATATCATCTACTATGCTAAACAGTTCCTTTAAAAAACAAATCATTATCTGCCATGACACTGATATGGTATTTCATCAATGAATAGTTTGAATGGCTTTGAAATATTTCAAGGATATGCATACCCAGGGGGGTTAATAAAACTAAATTTAGGTATTAGTGCTTTAATGTGCTAATGAATATATTTTCATTGAAAGAAAAATCAAAGAAAGTAATCCAAACAACAAATGTAGGCACTTGGATTACATTTTGATCATAATTATTTCTACTCTTTAAGAGCTAAAGAAAATCAAACACAAGAATTGCATTTAATAAATAATTCCCTATCAAAAGGATGGAGAAATACTATAGGCAGTAATGAAATAGTGATAATTATGAAAAAAATAAAACGACAGAAAACTCTAGGAAGATCCTAAGATTTTTTGACTTCACAAGTTTTCTTCAACTACGCCATTTCCAATTGGTCTCGCAATTATTTGACCTTTCATGACACCTGCGATCCAACCACTCAAAATTTGCTCGTTTTATACAGTATGACATTATCATCAAACCTAATAATAAACGCATGTTATGCCTTCCCCTTAACTTGTAAACTTATTAAGGTAAATATATTATATGTACTTCATTTATGTTTTCTTTCAGTGCCTATTACCAAATGTACACACTAGACCTTAAACAATACTTGAAAACTGAGCTGTTAAATTTTATACAAGTCAACAAGGAAATATTGGCCAATTAGTTTCAGACCTGGGTTAATTTATTTACCAATTTATATATGAGATTTTTTGCCAACAGTAATGAACTATCAAATTCCCAAAATTCTTCATAGGTCTGTACTCTGGTGATATCCTTGTTAGATCAAAGAGACGGAGTATTAACCTAAACACAATATAAATGTCTTTTCTAAGACTTGGGCAACATTTTGTGAAATGTTGTTTTCCTCCACTATATTCCTTAGCTGCCATCAGGACTGTAGATCTAAAACACAATTGTGTTTGTATCTAATTTACAAACTTTTTAGAAGGGTCCAATGTAAACTGAAAAGCTCAAACTTCTTGGAAGGAAAATCTCCATATGTATGTCACTATCCACTTACCAAGCTCTCCTGACCGTAAACTGCAAACTGGTAGTAATACCAGATGTGTTCCTTTTCTCCAAATAGTCTAATGATCTTTGCACTGTGGTACACTTCTCTTTAAATATGTCTTTTTCCTCATTTACCAATCTAAGTTCAAATAAGTAGCTCAAGAACTATTATATGGCAGTTTCTTTTAACTCAGCAACAATAAAAATAAGAAAAATTAAAAATCACCCAACGTCCAACATTTAGAAATAAACATTTTAAGAAAAAGATAACCATCAACCCAAGTATCTTTCTAGGCAGTTGTACCAGCCACTTACATGTTGATTCTCAGCTCTACTCCTTGTCCTTCCTCTATGTATCCTGGTCACTCTTGGTCACTGGGTTCTGGCTAGATTTTATACTTAGACAGGATTCTAAAAACTGGGAAGCAGCAGCAGAGGTAGTTCTCCCTTTTTTTTTTCCTGCTTTGAGCGACTTCTCTGGCAGTCACTTAATTTCTCTATAGTCCCAGCTCACCCTAGACAGCCCCCTCCATTTGTGGCTCTGGCTACTTTCATGTACATTCAGCAACCCCACTCCATTTCTGGAAACGTTAGCTTTGGGGCTGAGGTACCATCACTTCTCTCATCTCCAGCCATAAGGTGGTACTGGCTTCTCGGTATTGCTAATCTATGGATTTCCTTAATGGCCCTTTACTGGTTTTACAGTTCTTTGAACATCTTTGCAATTCGTCCCCAATAGTCACGCCCTTCAATTGGTCTACATGACATGAGTTCTATTTCTCAGACTAGATCCTGACTCAGACACAATATATATAAGTGGAAGGATTGATCAATCAGAGGATAAAAAGACAATTTTAAAATGTGATCATATAATGTATGCGATTTTAATAACTATTGCATTGAATTTATTTAAATTTAATACAAGAAAATCTCAAGTGAAACTGAACACCTCACTAAAACAAAGCTACAATTCAAATATACATTTCTTTATCCTAAGAGATATTATTCTCTTAAAGGATTCCTCCCAGGTTAGCAACAAATAGTAATTAAAACAAGGCACTTGAGTCATTATTATTTTTTTAAATCTTTTTTGTTTTTATTCCAATCGTGAAAGTCACACAAGCTTATTGCATAAACTTTAGAAAATACAGTACAAAGAATTTATACCTTAATACTATATTATTTTCATTTTAATCTGTTCTTGTGCTCACAAGTTTGTTGTTGCTGGTTCCAATTATTACTTTTCAGTTATGTATTTTAATTTTAGACATTACCTGATCCACAGATTAAAAGACTTGGAATCTCAGAGTTCTCACTTCCGCTCTGATAACTTCCTTATTTATGGAAACAGAACATACGCGATTTATGGCTATCACTTGTTGCACACATTTTCTTACGGAAGTTCTAGATTTAAGCAGAGTCACTAATAATCTTCTGGATAAAGGTTTCTGCCACTCTGAGTAATCTGTAAGAACTCATTACATAATTTGTTGAATTATTTCATCAATTAAATTTCAACATGTAGTTTGTTTTTTTCCTTAACAGAAGTTAGTTGGTGATGTACTGCTCAAGTTCTCTCCTATTTGAGAAGGCCTGCCTAGCGCTTCTATCCGTAAAACAGTATTTGGTTAGCTATGATACTCTTTAGTAACATTCTCTTTCCTGTAAAACACTGTAGAATTTGACCTATTGACTTCTGGCACTGGATGTTGCTATAGAAAGGCTAATGATAGTCTAAAGCTTTTCTTTTTTGCAGTTTATTTTCTCTCTGAATCTCTCTCAAGCCACAAGTGCATGCACGCACACATGCACAGCGTGCTTTAGTAAATAGATTCTATAATTAAGAGACATTTGTTTTAATTATAAGTACAAGTAAATTTTTCATTGACTGAATTCTTTGAATCATATGGACCATACTTATTCCATGCTGAATTGTCTTTAAAAATTCTTATACTGATCAGAATCATCTACTTCTTTAATTACCTTGGCATTTTAAAAAGTTTTTATTTAAATTCCAGTTGGTTAACATACAGTGTAATATTAGTTTCAAGCGTACAAAACAGCGACTCAGCACTGCCCTACAACTGGTACTCACCATGACAAGTGCACTCCTTAATCCCCATCAATTATTTCCCCCATTCCTCCACCCTAATCCTTTACTTTTCCCTGAGTATTTCAAATCCTTTCTCTAAGGCAGAAATTCAGGGATTTTTGTTGTTGTTGTTGTTGTTGTTCTATCTAATCTGTTCCTTGCTGTTTATAATTTATTGATTAGTTTTGAGAAGATACTTTAGCTATTTCCTGAGGTTTGTGAGAGCTCCTTGTCTCATTTCTAAGTTTATAATTTGTGTTTGAGCTCTTGTGTCATTATATCAATGTTTTTAACCTTGTCATATAGCTCATAATATTTATGGGAATTTCCTTTTGTTCCCTGTAGTCCCACGCTGAGGTCTTCATTCATCTTTTTTTAATTTAAATCCAAGTTAATTAACATAGTATAACTGTGATTTCAGGAAAAGAATTTACTTACATATAACACTTACATATAACACCTAGTGCTCATCCCAACAAGTGCCCTCCTTAACTCCCATTTAGCCAACACCCCTCCAGCAACCCTCAGTTTGTTCTCTGTATTTAAGAGTCTCTTACGGTTTGCCTCCCTCTGTTTTCATCTTATTTTCCTTCCCTTCCCCATGTCCATCTGTTGTGTTTCTTAAATTCTACATATGAGTGAAATCATATATTTGTCTTTCTCTGACTTATTCCCCTTAGCATAACACATTCTAGTTCCATCCTTATTGATGCAAATGGCAAGATTACATTCACCAAGTAATATAGTCCATTGTATATATCTCTGTAACCATTCATCAGTTAATGGACATTTGGGCTCATTCCATATTTTGACTATTGTTGATAATACTGCTATAAACATCTTCTTTCATCTTTTTGAATCTAAGTTCTTTTTTCTTTTCTATGGCATGTTTTATGTTTTACATTTGGGAATATTGCTGAAAATTTTCAGAATTTTTTGACTCCCTAGTCTAGCTCCTAGGGATACAGACAAGGTTAGACCCTTGTCTCAGTCCTAATGTCCCTGAGATTCTTCCTATGCATGTTTAGCATACTAAGGTTCTTACTAGGTAGTGTGTGTGTGTGTGTGTGTAGTATTGTTATCACTTCATTATTGTTGTAATTGTTGCCAGTTTTAGATACTAGAATGGAAAATTATGTGTGGCAGCTTTATACTATAATTTCAACCTGGAATTCTCACTTCACCATTTAATATTGGTATTTTCCCCATTTTGCTAATGGTTTATGCAGACTTGAATTATTTACAATTCATCATTACAGGTCTGTAACTCCTGGCATATAATAGGTTATCAATACATGTTTGATGCATAAAAGTGAATAATTACATAAACATTATATACAGCCCCTAGAAAACTAGAAAGTTTTCAGTTCAACTGAACACTTCTTATGCATAAATGACGTAAGAAATCAATCTGAAATTTGAATTATCTTTCTATATAGTTGGATGAAATGAGTACTCTCTTGTTCTTCAAAAGAGTGATGAAAAGAAATCTGGTATGTCTCTCACATTTCTTTTTACTGTTTTTATGGTGGCTACAATGGTACAATTAATTATATCTTGAGTCTTCCTTATTCAAAATAAAATGTAAATTCCCTTGGGACAAATAAAATTTTAGCTAATTTTGAATTAGATTAAAACATCATTTTTTAAAAGTCAGTTCTGATGATAAAAGAACAATAAAACCTGAGCAACTAAATATGGGATATGAGCAAAATATTGGCACTATACAAGCAGAAAGATCACAAAATAAAAAGATACTTCTTATGCTTCATATTACTATTACTGTTACTATTAATATTACACATTCACAGATTCTATCCATCTCTTTTTGAAGTGTGATCATACCTCAAGTACCTAAAGCATCCTTTACATAGTGAATTAATGTTTGCTTATACATTTTTTAAAATCCTCAAAAATTACTTCACAGATTTGAGTATTACAAAACTACTATACAGTCTATAGTACAGGACATAATAAATGGCAATAATTCAATAAATAGCATATATTTACATAACTGTCATAATTAATTTATCTCTATTATTCTCAGGATTAAATCCAAAATTTTTAGCTTTCTTTTGAATGCCTTCCAAAATTTTGTGCATCCTTACCTCTCAAGGACAACTCAGATAATATCTTCTGCCAAGCCCAGTCATGGTGAGTTACTTTCAATTCCCCAATTATGCCAAGTGTTCTCTCACTTCTGGACTCTTGAATATGCTATTATTTCACCTTGAATATATTTTTTTTCTTTCTTCATTCAAAAGGAAGATCAAATAGGAATAAAAGAAAAAAGTCTCCCCATATAGGAAACTTTCCAATACTTTCAAAGCAGAGATCTCCATATAAGATGAGAGTAAGAACAGAGATTATTAACATGGATGAAGGAGACCCTCCATTTCTGGCATTATGACAGGCTAAATACTCTGACATACTCTCCCACTGAATATAATCTAAAAATGTCACATAAACATACTTAAAAAGAATAATTTACATTTTTTAAATGTTTATTTATTTTTGAGAGAAACAGACAGACAGTCAGAACACAAGTTGGGGAGAGGCAGAGAGAGAGGGAGACACGGAATCTGAAGCAGGCTCCAGGCTCTGAGCTGTCAGCACAGAGCTCAACGCAGGCTTGAACCCACGAACCCTGAGATCATGACCTGAGCTGAAGCTGGACGCTCAACCAACTGAGCCACCCAGGCACCTCTTAATTTTTTTAATGTTTATTTATTTTGAGAGAGAGAGACAGAGAGAGACAAAGTGAGGGAGGGACAGAGTGTGAGCAGGGGAGGGGCAGAGAGAGAGGGAGACACAGAATCTGAAGCAGGCTCCAGGCTCTGAGCTGTCAGCACAGAGCCCAACGCAGGGCTCAAATTCACAGACCTCAAGATCATGACCTGAGCCGAAGTCAGATGCTTAACCAACTGAGCCATTCAGGTGCCCTTGAAAAACAGTAATTTAAAATAAAACCCCGCATGATGGGAACTTGATGAAGTAAGCAGGCACTTAAAATTTAATCATGAATATAGAAGATGACCAACCCACTCCTACAGGTGACTTTTACTGAACATGTAAGGAACAATTTTAACTTTAAGTATGTACTTCTAAATATACAAAGAGAGAAACACTCCCAGTGTCCTTTCAGAGGACTAGTAAGTTTGACTTGATATCCCCATCTGACAAAGACAGTATAAAAAATGGAAAATGGCATGTCAATCTCACTCATAAATAGAGATGCAAACCTCACTAAACCAAATATAAGCAAAAATACTCAGCTGTGCATAAAATATTTGTAAATCTATCCCAGAAATAAGAGGCTTATTTTTAACATTTATTTATTTTGAGAGAGAGGGAGAGAAAGTGAGAGGGTGCAAGTCGGGGAGGGAGAGAGAGAGTCCCAAGCAGGCTCTGCACTGTCAGTGCTGACCCCAACCAATGCAGGGTCAGATCCCAGGAACCCTGAGATCATGACCTGAGCCGAAACCAGGAGTTGGACACTCAACCGACGAGCCACCCAGGTGCCCCTGATTTTAACAATAGAAAAAAATGATATTCACCACATTAAGTTAAAGACAGTATGATCACCTCAAACATGAAAAAAAATCTCTCATTCATGGAAAAAATTTAAATTATGAACTAAAAGAAACCTCCATAATTTGATCTACAGCAAACAAAATAGTAAAGACAAAAACACTCTCTCTAATAGCAGGGACAGGACAAGGCAGACGGCTGTCACCCATTTATTAGACATCATACTAAATGTTCTATTCAGCTCAGTAAGGAAAGAAAAATAAGTACAGTTTTTCAACAGCTGGAAAGAAACAAATGTAGTTTTCACTATTTTCATATGATGATTATGGCAAAAATACAACATAAAATCTCCCAATAACTTTTACAATATCAGATTTCTGGACACAAAATCAATATATAAAAATAAACTACATTTTATCAGTAGCAATAGAACCTATATAAGTACTTTACAGGCAAAAAGCAGTGACACTTTCATATTTCCCAGCTGGTTAAAACTGTTACAAATATCCTACTAGAGGTTGAAGAACTGCTTTTAAAAAGTAAATTAAAAAATAGTAGTGACACATAGTAATAGCATTTCTGACTTCTACTTCTTGGCTCCAATTACTTGCTTGTGACTGATGCAGTGATTGAAATTCGTTTGTGCCGCTCCCTCTGCAGAATATCTTTTTTAAAAATTCTATTCAAAGCAAGCTGTTCAAAGAGTGATTTTGTGTACACAAGTTTTTTGCCTAAAACGCTGTTGGGTTTCTTTCCCCCATTTATTAACAAGTTATTTACTCTGGAGATCACATTTTCCTCCAAACACCTTCGCTTTAGGGGTTGGAAAGAAAAGGACTTCCTAGTGTATTTCATTACTGAAACAGAATCTAGCAATTCCCCATTAATTTAAACTTGTTAGCAAAGCTGTGGTTTTGTTCAGTAGCAAATAATGTAGTCCGTGTGATTTTAGTGCTCGTTTCTTCAAATCTTTAACAATATATTTGCTAATAAAATGTTAGTTTTTCATCATATAGTGTTCTATATGATACATTAGTAGGAAAAATATGTTACCTAAAGCTGCATTCTGCTTCTTTGCTCTTGAGGAAGAAATCTCAAAAGAGTATTTTAACATTTATCACTAGGTTTAATAGATTTTGTAGAGTACTGACTATTAAACTACTTTAAATATCACTTACACATTATAGAGGTTTATCCAGTGTTTTAGCAGGTCCTGTTTGCTCTAGTTTTTAAAACGTATCCAGAACACTATAAACAATAGCTAAAAGCTGGAAATAATGCATTGTCCATCAAGTGAAAAATGGTTAAACAAAATCTGGTCTATCCATACCATGGAATGTTATTCAGCTATAAAAATGAATGATGTACTGATAAATACTACAACTGTTTTGGGTGAACCTCAAAACAGTATGTCAAAGAATCCAGGCCAAAAAAACCCCCACATATATTGTATTATTCCATTTATATCAAAAGCCCAGAAAAGGGAGATTCATAGAGGCAGAAAGAAGATTAGTGGTGTTAGGGTCTGGAGAGGAAGGAGATTATGAGAAGTGATCTTTTAATGCATATGGAGTTTCCTTTTAGAGATTTGAAAATGCCTTAGAACCAGGCAGAGGTGAGTGTACTAAATGGCACTGAATTTCACATTTCACACTTCAAAACGGTTAATTTTGTGTTACACAAATTTTACCTCAATTTTGTAAAAAAGTATACCAAGAGTCAGATTATTTCTCATTACCTTCAACTCACCTTCTTAATCCAAGATAGCATCTTCCCTCCCCTAAAATTATTACAATAACTTTCTAACCTGGTTCTCAGTGAGAGGGATACTATAAAAATATAGGATCACTTCACTCTGGAGTTCAAGATCTTTCAGAACAAAAGTCAAAATGTTCATGGCACTGTCCACACCCTATGCGATCAGACACTGTTTCTTCTCTGCGCTCACCTCATAACTTTCACACTGACCTCTGGTATTTCCTCTGCTCCACCCAGAAAGGTTGATCACCTTCCTGTTCCTTGATATGAAACCATCTCCGTTTCCTTTGTTGCTGCTGTTTCCTCTGCCTGGAAGCTTTTCTTCCAGATGTATTCATTGTTCTCTCCGAAGCCTCTTTCAGAAGGAACCTTTTCAGTGAGACCTTCTCTGGCCACCCTAAGAATAGTTGCAACTCCTTTCCTCCTAAGCCTATCACCTCCCTAGTTTATTTCAACTCCCAGAGCTTATCATCATGGTGTGTATATATGTGTGTGTGTGTATGTATGTACGTGTGTGTCTGTGTGTGTGTATATATATATATATACACACACACAGACACACAGACACACACACACATACCTCATTGTTGCCCCCCCATAATAAAACTCCATGAAAGCAGATTTTTGTTTGTTTTGATCTCTGATGTAAGCAGTACCTAACACGTAGCACATGTTCGATTCCTATTTTTTAACTAACTCACTTTGAATGTGAGTGTCTTTTGAAATATATTGGGATAGGGACAGAAGTATTTAAGGAGACCAGGCTCACTGATTGGTAATTACAGCAAAAATTGCTCTCCCTTGTAAGAAAACCATAAGGCTTTTGTTTTCAATTAAGTATTATCTGTTTTGAAAATTCTGTCTAAATCGCATCAAACACATCCTAATTTTATTCATACTTACAGCTAATTCATTCTATGCTTGACAATCCTGTTGCATAGCAGTGTCAGCATAAAACAGCTGATTGTAGTAAATTTTGTTGAAGTTCATTTCCAATATCCCATCAAATTGCTTTGATTGGACTGAATTATAATGTTAAAGAGAATTAGCAAAGAACAATAACATTGCCAAAATTGATCAATAATTAGTCTTAAGAAGATCATACAAAATATAAACTGTATGGATTCAAAGTGTGTACAATAAGATTAGCATTAGACCAGAAAACTACTGTGATTTATTTAAAATGGAGGCTTAATTTCATACAACTCACACTGACTGTGGTAGAGGTTTATATGCAAAACTAATTTTAATGAAGAGCATAATTGGCCTCAAGGTAAACAGCATGTGTTCTGGACCTTTTGAGTTGGAAGAAAGAAAGGGTTTTGAATCTCATTTCATCCCAGATAAGGAATGACTCACACTTTCAGCTTTTTAATGTGTGCAGTGAGCACACATTTTATAAAGGACTGGTCACAGAAATCTCAATTACATAAGCATGCCATACGTCTTTCTTCACTGTAAAGTTTATTTAAAACCTGCAAAGGACACTACTCTGAATACCAGAAACAGAGTACAGCAATCTCATATGAGTTTGGGGCAAGGAGACTGCACAAATAATGAGAAATCTTATTTGTATCACATTTGCAAACTACTACCTCCTAAAACCCTACCTCGGACTACACAACAAAATCTGATGCACTGCCTTCCTTCTGGGTGATAATATCCATGCAGAAAAGCTTAAGGAAAGAGAAACTGTGGATCCAGATCGTCCCAGGGCTGAGTAATTGAGAGTCCACACTGGTGGTGTGCCCTGTCTGAGGTGCTTGTTTTTGATTCCCTCAACACATTTCAGTGACCGCGCTTTAGCAGCAGGGATAGAAATATTCCACTCCATTCCCAATAAAGCTAGTTATTAGCCTTCAGAGCAGCATGACAAGTCCAATAGCTTGTTTTTCAATGAAGCCAAGCTAAAGGGTTCTGGCTTTAAGAAATGTGTTACACATGTTCTCTAGTCAATATATTAAAAGCTGTAGGTATAATTATTCATTCAACATTAGTTTACACTGATCCAAATGTAATTTTCTTTTCTCGGCAATTCAGGAGTGCCTTATAAAATTGGCAATATAACATGTTCCCCCTGAGGATCTGACACTCTGTTATATAATCCATATTCCCTATTTTTCATAAGACATAAACATTTACTTGCAGTTAAGGGTCTGAAGCAGAAAAGGCAGATAATAAAAATGTAGATTTCAATATCAATGATTTGAGTGATTTACAATTTGCAAATGAAGCAAAGCTATAAAAAGACATCTATTTTTCCCAGTTCATTTTCCTTCTTTCTTAGGGGCCAGAAGTATTTGTCAGTATTTTGTTTCACTAAAGCTTTTTCCTCCTCTTGCTGCACTTGAGGCTTTATTCTTGTCAGAGCTCTAAAGCTACACAAAATTGACTCATGAAATTTGAAAGCAACGTGCTCAAAGACTGAGGAAGTTTTAAAAAAAAAATGTTTGGAGACTTCCTGTGGTTGGGGTAGCTTTGATAAATATTTAAAGCAACTAATATTGTATTTATTACAATAATATTCTGCTCCAAATTTATAAAACTTTACCAATCTTATAGTAAAGTTTAAAACACACAAGAATATAGGCTTGTGTGGGATTTCCCTTTACACACGGATGGTGAAAAGGGATCATCTCTTGTACCAACTATCATCCATTGAGAGGTAATGGCTCTCTGGTATGCCAATTCCTGAAATCTGGAAGTCCAATCTAAACTCAGGAAGAAAGAGGGTCCTGATCCATTGGTCATGTGTGTCAAGAACAGAAGAGAAGAGTAGCCTTCCAGTTCTAGTAAGTTCAACAAAGGACATGATTATACTGATGCATATTAGCCTCTACAAAAAGGGTCACAGCTCAAGGCAATTAATCTATTTTCATTGCTCTCAATTCCTTCATCTGGAAAATAGGTTTTACACACACCTTTATGGATATATGGAAATCAGATAAAACGTATTCAAGCACTGTTTGGAAATAACCATTCTCATAGGTGTGTAATTTTTTTAAGCCTACATTTGTTCCCTACTTTTACCCATTTGCTAGCTTTTGAAAGGTATAGAACTCATACTTGTTACATTGTTTACGTAATGTCCTAGGGAAATTACTTTCAGAATGTGGTCTTAATGCTAAACTCCTCTCCTATGTGCCAAACGTGTGGTGGCGTCAGGAATATGGAATAAGAACTCAACCCAAAGACATACAAAGAAACACCAGAGTTGTTGAAGCAGAATAATAAAGAGCATCTGACAGCCACAAACCTCCAAGATTCAGTTTCCTCATCAATGAAAGGAGATGGTAATATCACAACTCATAGGATTGGTATGTGGAGCTTTATAAAGCAATTTTGTACATGTCTGCTACAAAGTGAGTTCTCCTTAAATATTATGCATTATCTCTACCAAATGGTAAATTAAGTGACTATATTTTCACCATATTGGAATTGGTCTTCCTCAGGCTTCATTCACATTGCTGACCCATTAAAGCTGCCAGCATTCTTTCCACTTGGCCTTTCTTTATTCTTATCTGTTCGTTCTGGCACCATTTTCCTAACTAATTTAATGCGTTTTTAAAAACTTTCCTGCCTTGAGGAAATCACAGTCTATGAAGTACTTACTGCTTCTGTAGCCTTCTTTCTATCCAAGATACAAAGGATGCCAAGACCTTCTCAACGGGGTGGAGGAAAAGTTAATTATTTTTCCTGGCACTCACCGTTTTTTCTCTCTTTTCCCTCTGGTTTCTCTCTGCCTTGACTACAGGCTTGCTTACCCTCCTCAATATACTCTCTTTATCAGTGTCCCTAATTCCATCCCCATTTTTATCACGTCTTTGTTACAATGTGCCTATTTGCCTCTCCCTCCTCAAACCCAGCAGATTTATGAAGAAAAGTGTGGGATACCGGGGCTCACGATTAGTACTTTCTGGACAGGGAGGGGTAATTTTCTCTAGAGATCTTTGCAGATACAAAATATACAATTACTTTTTGTTTCCTTTAACTTTAAAGCTGAATTTTCTTTAATAGGTATCTGGGTTTTTTTTTTTTTTAATAATTTACCAAGCCCATATAAAATTAGGATGGATATTAGCCTGTTCCTTAGGGCAGTGCTTCTCAAAATATTTGTGATAAAGGATAAGAGTTGTTTTTTTTTTTTCCTATTATACATCAACATTTTATTAACATCAAAAAATGCATGACTAGAACAATGAAATAAAGACACACAAAGTAAAAGCTGTAAATTTAGTAAAATATATCAGATCATATGAAAATAAAAATATATCATAGGAAAAACAAAAGGCTTATAAAATCTACATTTGTTTTAACATTTTTGTTCCACAATCTTTCTTGTACAAAAAGTTATGCTTGAAATAATGATTCCTCATATGAAATAACTATAAGCACACTTGGCCCCTTTATCTATCAATAAACTTGTTAATGTGGCAAATGGTTTTGTCTCTTCCTTGCTGGCTTATTAAATTTGGTTCTTAGGATAAAATGTGTATCTAAGCTGTTTTAATAATACTCAAAACATAAAAGCAAAGTCTCATTAAGATATGCAAACAGGAGAAGAGATTTTAAAACAGTTTTGGCAAGCTAAGCATATTCATGTTTAATGTTTACCCAAAATGAAGCCATTGATTCTGCACTCTAAAATTCATTTTCAATTCTTCATCGGTAGCTAGCTCAAATACTTTATCCTGTAAAGTTATACTTAAATTTCAATTATCTTTTGTTGAAATAAGTAGGTTCTGGATTTTATATATTTTTGAATTACAACTGACAAATTTGCATTAAAACATTATATATCATGGAGAATACGGCTCTTTTGCTGTCAGTTGGCTTTGTGAAGCCTACAATATATAAATGGGCTTAAACTCTGTTCAACAAATGTAGTAAAATAAATACCTATTTTAGGTTCAACATTTATCTTATCCCATGAAAGTAACAAACAACATATTAACAGCATTGCCTGTAGAACAGTGTCTTAGTCCAGGCTGCTATAACAAAATGCCATAGATGGGGGGAGGGGTGCTAAACAATAAATATTTATTGCCTCATGACCTCATTAAGTCTAATTACCTCCAAAGGCCTTACTTCCAAATCCTATCAAATTTTGGAATTAGAACTTCAGCATATGAATGTGTGTGTGTGTGTGTGTGTGTGTGCGCGTGTTGGTGGTGGGAAGGGGGGGGCATGTCACAAAAATTCAATCCATAGCACAAAGTTTGCATAGCATACTGAAATGCTCTTCTTATCTTCTATAATTTAGGCAGACCAAATCTTATGGGCTAACTTTCATTTCCTGGGTATAAGAAATGAATCAGAATTCAAGCTGCTTCAAATTTTAGATTTCTTAAACAGGAAGAATAGGTACTCTGAAGTGCCAGTGATCCTCTAAAGGAAGAGTACAAGAAAGATTTGCCATCAGATTATGTGGGATTTCATAAAGGGACAAATAGCATTACAATACTAATAGGGACTTTAATACCCCAAGAAAAACAATAAGGGAACATCAACCTTAAATGACACATTAGACCAGATGAACTTAACAGATATATATAGAACATTCCACGCAAAGGCAATATAATACACATTCTTCTCAAGTGCACATGGAACATTCTGCAGGATAGGTCCTAAAGAAACTTAGAAAAATTTCAAATAAATTAACTTTACACCTCAAGGAGCTAGAAAAAGAACAGATAAACCCCTGAGTAGAAGAATGGTTATAACAAAGATTGGAGCAGAAATAAATAAAATAGAGACAAAAAAGAAAGTAAAAAAGAAGAATGAAACAAAAAACTGATTTGCTAAAAAGATAAACAAAACTGACAAACACTAAGCTAGACATGACCCACCCCCAAAAAGAGGCCTCAAATAAATAAAATCAGAAAGAAGAGATGTTACAAATGATACCACAGAACTTTAAAGGATCAAAAAAGGCTACTAAGGACAATTATAAGATAAGAAGTTGGACAACCAAAAAGAAATGGATAAGTCCCTAGAAACATACATTCTACCAAGACTGAACCATGAAGAAATAGATAAAAATCTAAATAGAATAGTTAGTAGTATGGACACCGAATTAGTAATCAAACACCTCCATACAAACAAAAGTCCAGGAACAGGCAGCTTCCTTGGTAAGTTGTACCAAACATTCAAAGAAGAATTGAAACTTTTCCAAAAAGAAAAGAGTAGGGAATGCTTCCCAACTCATTTTTTAAAAAAATTTTTTAACATTTATTTATTTTTGAGAGAGACAGAGACAGAGACAGAGAGAGACAGAGACAGAGACAGAGAGAGACAGAGCATGAATGGGAGAGGGTCAGAGAGAGGGAGACACAGAATCTGAAACAGGCTCCAAGCTGTCAGCACAGAGCCGGACGCGGGGCTCGAACTCACGGACCGCGAGATCCTGACCCGAGCCTAAGTCGGACTCTTAACCGACTGAGCCACCCAGGCGCCCCGCTTCCCAACTCATTTGATAAACTAGCATTATCCTGATACCAAAGCCATACAAATATGCCATGAAAAAAAAAAAAAAAGAAAGAAGAAAGAAAAAAAAATAAATTACATGTCAATATTCTTGTTGAACAAAGAAGTAAAAATTCTCACAAAATATAAGCAAATTGAATTCAACAATACATTCATTAAAAGAATCACACACCACATTCAAGTGGGATTTATTCCAGGGATACAAGGATGGTTAAACATATGTAAAACAATCAATGTGATACACTCCATTAACAAAATGAAAAATAAAAATAATATGAATATCTCAATGGTTGCAGAAAAAAACATCTGACAAAATTGAATACCCCTTTATGATAAAAACTGCCAACAAAGTGGGTATAGAGAGAAAATGTACTTCAACATAATAAAGACCATTTACAGCAAGCCCACAGTTAACATTATAATCAATGGTGAAAAGGTGAAAACGTTTCCTCTAAAATTAGGAACAAGATAAGAATGTCTACGCTCACCATTTTTACTCAAAATAGTATTAGAATTCCTATGCAGAGCAAATCAGCACAAAAAAAAATAAAAGGCATCCAAAGTATTTAGAGAAAAGTAAAAATATGACCATTGGCAGGTGGCATGCTATTATATATAGAAAACCATAAAAAATGTTAGAGCTAATAAGGAATTTAGTAAAGTTGCAGAATCAATAGGAAAAGGTCAACATACAGAATCTGTTGCATTTCTGTACACTAATAACAAACTATCAAAAAGAGAAATTAAAAACAAAACACTCCATTTACAATTGCCTCTGCAAATATAAAATAATAATAGGAAGGAATTTAACCAAGGAGGTTAAAGACCTCGACACTAAAATTCTCAGAACTGAGGAAAGAAAATGAAGACACAAGTAAGTGGAAAGATACTGCATGCTCATGGACTGGAATAAACATTGGCAAAATGTTCATATTACAATCTGCAGAATCAGTGCAATCCCTACTAAAATGACAACGGCACTTTTCACATACAGAACAGACAATCCCAACATTTTGATCAGACTATAAAAGACCACAAACAGCAAAGCAACCTCAAAAAAGAAAAATGAAGCCAGAGGCACCAAGCTCCCTGATTTCAAACTATATTACATAGCCATAGTAATCAAAATAGTGTGATACTGGCATAAAAATGGATACATAGATCAATGGGACAGAATAGAGAGCCCAGAAATAAACCCATGCATATAGGATCAATTAATTTATCACAAAGGAGCCAAGAATATACAATAAGGACAGTCTCTTCAATAAATGTTGGAAAAATTAGATGCATAAGAATGAAATCGTATCACTAATTCAAAATGGCTTTCAGGCTTAAATGGAGGACCAGAAACCACAAAACTTCTAGACGAAAACAGGCAGTAGGCAACTTGACACTGGTCTCCAGCAATGATTTTTTGGATTTGACAGCAAAAACAAAAGCAACAAAAGTAAATTAACAAGTGAGATTACATCAAACTAAAAATTTCTGCACGGCCAAGAAAACCGTCAGCAAAATGAAAAGGCAACCTACTGAAGTGAAGATAATATTTTAAGTAATCTATCTCATAAAAAGTTAATATCCAGAATATACCAAAAGTTCACACAACTGAATAGCAAAAAAGGAACGGATTTTAAGACAGGCACAAAATATAACAGACATTTTTCCAAAGAAGACACAGAGATGGCCAACAGACACGAGAAAAGAAGCTCAGCAATACTAATCATGAGGGAATACAAATCAAAACCACAATGAGACACCACCTAATACCTGGCAGAATGGCTACTATCAACAAGAAATAATAAGTGTTGGCAAAGATGTGGAGAAAAAGGATCCCTCATATGGGAATATAAATTATTACACTCACTGCAGAAAACACTGTGGGGTTTCCTAAAAAATAGTAAAATAAGAACTGCTATATGATCCAGCAATTCCCTTTCTTGGTATTTGAAGAAAACAAAACCACTAACTCAAAAAGATGCATGGACATCCATGTTCACTGTGGTATTATCTATAATAGCCAAAATATGAAAACAACTTAAGTGCCCACTAGTAGATGAATGGATTTTAAAAATGTGGTATCTATGTATAATGGAATATTAATGACCCATAAAAATAAAAAAAATTGGCCACTTGTGACATCACGGATGAACCTTAAGGGATCATTATTCTAGTTTCAGACATACAACATAATGCTAAGTGAAATAAGTCAGAGAGAGAAGATGAACAGCATATGATCTCACCAGTTACGTATAATATCAAACAAACAAACAATAGAACCAACCTCACAGGTACATAGAACAGACCAGTGTTTGCCAGAAGCAGGGATGATGGGGTAGATGAAACTCGTAAATGGAGTCAAAGTACAAACTTCCAATTATAAAAAAAAATAAGTCATGGGCATGGAACGCACAGCATGGTGACTGGAGCTAATAGGACTGTATTGCATATATGAAAGTTGTTAAGAGAATCTTAAAATTTCTCACCAAATGAACAAAAATTTTGTAACTAGGTATAGTGATGTTATCTAGACTCACTATGGTGATCACTAGATAATATATACAAATATGGAATCATTATGTTGTACATCTGAAACTAATATAATGTATATCAACTCTATCTCAATAAAAATTATGTAGAATTTCAAAATTATATTATAAAAGACTATGCATGTTAAACCATAATAATCAGTTGTTCTAAATAATTTAAAAGAATATAAAATAATCCAAGACATTTGATCAAACAAGTCCAGATTTATTCCTTAAATACTGTAAGAAGCAATGTCTTAAGTACTGGCATTTCAAAAGCAGTTTTTTAGTTTTCCAGTTTAAAGGAAAAGATGCATTATCAACATTTATGCTTAAAGAAACAATTTTAAGTAAAAATATAAAGCAAAGGGGTATGAGGTCTATAGAAACTTTATCAGACAAAAGTAGAAGGAAATTATATGTGAAAGAGGTTTGTTTTTAAGACCCCCAAACTGGAAAGGAGAAGCAAGCCATTAAGAATTATGTTACTTTTAAAAAAGGGAAAGCTTGTATTTATCATTCCACTTCTATAAAATCCAAGATACTTTTTTCTACATGTGTTGTTACCCTACACAGATGACGTTTATAATGGTCATTTTCAATACCCATCAATGACAAATGAAATCTCATTTCCCTTTACAGTGAATAATTTAGGAGAGGTCATATAACTCAGACCTAGCTAACAGGGAATGAGGAAAGTCTGCTGCAAAAGGTCTCCTCAGAAACATTCCTCACCTCTGTATAAGAGACACAAAGAACAGTCGATTTCCTATTTTTTCAGGACGCCGACATTTCTTATGTGAATTGCTAAAACTGAATATATATCCACCAACCTGGTATTAAAGCTAAGCGATGGAAGTAGGTGAAACTAAGAGAATCATAACAACCAAGACAGCCAGAGTTTCAAAAAGCTTATACTTTTTGTAGAAAGAGATAATTCAAATGCTCCTATGAATTAAACATTCCTATTACTTGAAGCTGAAGCCACCTCAAATGATATCTTTGCTTCTGGATGAGTTGCCATTCACCCCTCCAGTTTACAGACCTATTTATTATAAGAAGTATTGCTATTTATGGGTGCTAGTCCTTCTCTGTCGGTAACTAGGAGACTGAGAAAAGATCAATTAAACTAACTGGATCAATTATGGTTTGTTTGAAGGTCCAGAATTTAGGGGACTGTTTTAACTGTTTTCTCTCCCAGTGCTGAAGATAGGAGATCAATTCATTAGTGTCCGTAGAAGACAGAGTATCAGAAGAAAAAGGTAAGCCACTGAGAGCTACCTGCCTGCTACTTTATTAGCACAGTTTCATTTTCTTATTTGCTCAGAATCAATAGTAGAGTTCCAAGTTGGACTGGGGTAAAAATGGGGCACAGAGAGGCAGTGCTTGCTTTTGGATAATAAACATTCTTTGCAGTTTTTGTCAGTCCTCATCTTTGATCAAGTTGTACCTAATCATAAAACTAAAGGTAGACATACATATTGCAGAATCAGCAGTGAACTTTCTCTAAATAAACTAGTGAAGGGGCACCTGGGTAACTCAGTTAAGCATTGGACTTGTGATCTGGGCTTAGGTCATGATCTCAAGGTTCATGGGATCGAGCCCCCAGGTGGGCTCCAGGCTGATAGCCAGGAGCGTGCTTGGGAATCTCTCTCTCTCTCCCTCTCTCTCTGCCCGTCCTTCCCTCATGCTCTCTCTCAAAATAAATAAACAAATTTTAAAAATAAAAATAATGAAGCTACTATTTTCAACTAAAATGGATACCAAAACCTATTTGAGACTAAAACTGAACGTTTGCAGCAACAGTGAAACAGACACTCCAGATTGCCTGGAATTCTTTTTTTTTTTTTCATTTTTATTTATTCTTTTTTTGAGAGAGAGAGAGGGAGAGAATGAAAACAAGCACGGGAGGGGAGAGGGAGAGAATCTTAAGCAGGCCCCACGCTCAGCATGCAGCCTGACATAGGGCACGATCTTATGACCCTGGGATCATGACCTGAGCAGAAATCAAAAGTCTGATGCTTAACTGACTGAGCCACCCAGTTGCTCCTATTTTGCCTGGGATTCTCTGAGATACAAATGATTTTGTATCTGGGGCACATAGTTATTTTGTTCAATCCAGTTTTAACCAAATTCACTTAAAGTTCAAACTTCTAATGTTAAACTACAGATATCAAGGTCATACCTTTTACTTAATACTCTTGCATGTCAATCATACTTTTAACAAAAATTTTATCTCCATGCAAACATGAGTCATGGCTTTATGGGAAAAATAAATTTTCATCAAAGTCTTTTCAAACTTTATAATGTATTTCCCCCCTTTATTTATCTAGCAGTGAGTGTTAACTTCTGAGACATTGCACAAATTGAACTCTCCCTGAGAACAGAAATCTATTGACAGAGATAGCATCTACATTTCTGTTCCAAATACAGTATGGTTCTTAGTGCTCAATAAATGTTAAATTATGAATAATAATAAATGCACAAAAAGCCTGAGAGGATAATGTTGCTAAATGTCCCTTTATTTATTGATTCAATTTCCACAGAAATTTCTTGTTGGAGGCTTTATAAATTTGACCTCAGGTTATACTAGTAAGATAAGTAAAATTTTAAAGGGTTATACAAAAGAAAGGAAATATAGCTGTGGTAGTCTAAAATAGGAAATGGCTTTGGGTAAAACTGTACGTGTATCTTAAAACTATACAGTGAATTTGTTAGAAATTTAAAGAGAAAAGGATCCTGAGTTTGAACTCACTTACTAAAAAAAAAATATGAAATGACTGGCCCAATTCAACTTTTAGACAAAGCAAATGAAATGATTAAGACTAAGACCATAAGGAGGGTATATCAAAAAGTAGTTAGGAGAAAGCTCCCAGGAGTCTTTTTCAGTAGATAAAGCACATGTAATGGACATAGATTTGGTAGAATCAACTCAGAACTCAGAAGGTTTCTTCCAGAGTGGATTGAGTCCCCGTGTACTATGAGGGATAGCTTTTATAAAACTGCCATTTTTGAAGTAGAAAACATGTAGAAATGTGTTATAAGCCACATTATGATTAAATAAAATGAAAATGAAGTTCTATACTGTTTTTCAAAGGTTTTCTGGAAACACCTGTATATCCAAAAAGGTGGCAGTTCTGAAACTCCTGAATAAAATGTTGCCCATAGAAAGGAAATATATCAAATGGCAGCAATTTGATTTCATGATAAACTGCTTTTGTAGCAAGACCAAAATGGTTTATGTAAACACATTCAACTCAAGTGGCTGTGGGGACACTCTGGTGGCTCTAATGAATCAATTAATCTCCCCTCTCTCTCTCTCTCATCCTCTTCCTCTCTCTCACCTTCTCCCTCTCTCTGTTTCTCTTTCATCATTAGATAACTAGGCCCAAAGTAGCAAAGTAATGAAAACAGTATAACTACTAGCCTAAAGTAAAGTTAGTTAGTGGCACCTAATTCCTTGCTGAAGTTCTCATTAAAATGAAGGAAGATGACAAGGTGTGTCTTGGGTTGTAGTAAGAATCCTGAGACAGAATACTAGGAAGGTTACGGACTAGGAAGCTGTGACCTTTTCACTTCTTCTTTCCTTCAGACCCACATCCAGCAATGACCACAGGGGATTTTATGGCCATTTATTTCATCCAATAGCCCCAGGGACACTAACACTCCACAGCCTTCGTTGTGAACTATTTCTGATGAGGGGAAGGGGGCAAAAAATTGCTAAAGATGACAAGGACAGGCCCCCCTTTTCAGGCATTGGCAAATGGGCTGTAAGGTCTGCAGACACCTTCTCAGGTCAGTACACAGACAAAACAAAAATATCTGTCAGATTCTCAAAATTGGTCTAGGGTGTTACCACAGCAACCAGCCCTCCAGTTATTACGAAGAAGGGTTCCAACAGAAACCAAGAGGAGAATGAGGAGAAAATAGGAAGAGCTTGCCCATTCTGCTGAAAGACAAACTTGAAGTCTAAATTAGCTTCCAAATGAAGCACAAAAGAGCATTTCGGTTAATATATAAATAAAATAAATGTAAATACTTTAAAAAGATGAGCGACATAAAATAAACTCTGCATTCAAAACTTAGATGGAAGTCCTCACAAAAGAAGCAAATATTAATTTGTAAATAATCTGTTCTGCCCTTGGAGGGGAAGCTGACCAACTGTACTGGCATCTGTACTGGCAGAGCATGAGGAAGATGGAGGAGAAGGGAAATGGAGTAGAAGGATCCTGAACCTCCCTCCTCTCAGGGACATATTAAGGCAACATTTAAAATGCAGCCCATTCTGAAAATGACCCTAAGACTAGCAGAAGAGATCGTCCACAATTAAAGACGTACAGTGAAGGAGATGTCAGAAAGGGTACAAAATATAGTCAACCGAAAATATGCTAATGGCAAGGTTATTATTCAGAATTGAAGGAGAGATTAAAAGTTTCCCAGACCTCTATTTGTTTGTGTGAAAAATGTGTCTCTACCCCCTCACTTTCAATCTGCAGGTGTTGTTAGGTCTAAGATGGGTCTCTTGTAGGTAGCATATAGATGGTCTTGTTTTTTGTTTTTTTTGTGTGTGTTTTTTAACCCATTCTGACACCCTACATCTTTTGATTGGAGTACTTCATCCATTTACATTCAAAGTAATTACTGACAGATAGGTGTTTATTGCCATTTTATGTGTTGTCATTTTATGTGTTTTGTCATTGTTTCTGGATACTTCTCTGACCCTTTCTTGTCTTTTTCACTTTTGGCCTCTCTTTTGCACTCAGAGTCCCCTTTAATATTTCTTGTTAGGCTGGTTTAGTGGTGACAAACTCCTTTGGTTTTTGTTTGTCTGGGAAACTATCTTTCCTTCTATTCTAAATGATAGCCTTGCTGGATAGAGGATTCTTGGCTGCAGATTTTTGCCATTCAGCACTTTGAGTATATCCTGGCAATAACCTCTTTGACATCAGCCATAGTAACTTCTTTCTAGATATGTCTCCTGAGGCAAGGGAAACAAAAGCAAAAATAAACTATGGGGATTTCATCAAAATAAAAACCTTCTACACAGTGAAGGAAACAATCAACACGACTAAAAGGCAACTAATTGAATGGGATATTTGTAAATGATATATCCGATAAAGGGGTAGTATCCAAAATCTATAAAGAACTTATAAAATTCAATACCCAAAGACAAATAATCCAATTTAAAAATGGGCAGAAGACATGAATAGACATTTTTTCCAAAGACACATAAAAAGATGCTCAACATCACTCATCATCAAAGAAATACAAATCAAAACTGCAATGAGCTACCACCTCACACATGTCAGAATGGCTAGAATCAACAACACAAGAAACAACAAGTGTTGGCAAGAATGTAGAGAAAGGGGAACCCTCCTCTTGCACTGATGGTGGAAATGCAAACTGGTGCAGCCACCCTGGAAAACAGGATGGAGTTTCTTCAAAAAGTTAAAAAAAAAATGAAATTTGCTATCTGCAATGGCATGGAGCTAGAGTATTATGCTAAGTGAAATAAATCAGAGAAAGACAGATACCATATTATTTAACTCATATGTGGAATTTAAGAAACAAACAAACAAACAAGCAAGCAAAGGGAGAGAGGCAAACCAAGAAACAGACTCTTGACAATAAAGAGCAAAATGATTGTTACCAAAGGGGAGGTGATGGGTGGAAGGATGGTTTAAACGGTTGATGGGAATGAAGAAGTACATTTGGATGAGCACAGGTGTTGTATGGAAATGCTGAATCACTATATTGTACACCTAAAAATAATATTATACTGTATGTTAACTAACTGGAATTTAAACAGAAACTTAAAAAAATTTTCCAGACAAACAAAAGCTAAAGGAGTGTGCCACCAGTAAACAAGCCTTACAAGAAATGTTAAAGGGACTTCTTCAGGTGGAAAATAAAAGGCTATAACTAGAAAATGATGAAAAGAGAAAACTTCACTGGCAAAAGCAGACATACAGTAAAGGTAGTAGATCAATCACTTATAAAGGTACTAATAAGAAGGTTGAAAGACAAAAGGAGTAAAAATAATTATATGTGTAAGAATTTGTGAAGGGACACACAAAATAAAAAGATATAAAATATGACAACACATATATAAATCATGGAGGGGGATTAAAAATATAGTGCTTTCAGAATATGTTCAAACTTAAATGACTATCAACTTAATAAAGACCACTATATCCATAGAATGTTACATTAACTTCAGGTAAGTAGAAAACAAACACTATAAAAGATTCACACACAAAAAATAAAGAAAAAAAGAAAAAAGAAAAAGGACACAAATAAATAAAATCAAAAAACAAAAGAAGTAACAACTGACACCAAAGAAATACAAAGATTGTAAGAGAATACTCTGAAAAGTTATATGCCAAAAAACTGGACAACCTAGAAGAAATGGATGAATTCCTAGAAACATATAATCTTCCAGAATTGAATAAGAAATAGAAAATCTGAACAAACCAATTATAAGTCATCAAATTGAATTGGTAATCTAAAAATTACCAAACAATAAACTCCAGGACTTCACAGGTAAATTTTATCAGACATTTCAAGGAGAATTAATACCTCTTCTCTTCCAGCTACTCCTAAAAATAGAAATGAAAGGAAAGCTTCCAAATACATTTTATGAGGTCAGCATTACCCTGATACTAAAACCAGATAAAATATCCCTCCCTCCCTCCCTCCCTCCCTCCC
>NC_064811.1:179098443-179223442 GCF_023721935.1 Panthera uncia
AGAAAATGATAGGTCAATATTCCCGATGAACACAGATGCAAAAATCCTCTACAAAATATTAGCAAACTACATACAACAATACATTAAAAACTCATTCACCTCGAGCAGGTGAGATTTATTCTGGGCATGCAAGAATGGCTCAATATTTGCAAATCAATCATTGTCATGCATTATACCAACAAAATGAAGAGGAAAATGTGATCATCTCAATAGATGCAGAAAAAACATCTGACAAGATTCAACATCTATTTCTCATAAAAACTCTCAACAAAGTGGAGTTAGAAAGAACATACTTCAACATAATAAAGGTCATCTATGAAAAACCCACAGCTAACATCCTATTCTATGGTGAAAAACTGAGAGCATTCTCTCTAAGATCAGGAACAAGACAAGGATGTCCACTCTCACGAATGGACATTTTAGTCAACATAATAATGAAAACCCTAGCCACAGTAATCAAAAGAAAAAGAAATGGTAAAGAAAAAGTTAAACAGTCACTATTTGTACATGATATAACACTAAACATAGAAAATCACAAAAACTCTGCCAAAAAACTATTAGACCTGATACATGAATTCAGTAAAGTGGCAGGACACAAAAACAAAACAAAACAAAACAAAACAAAACAAAACAAAAAAAAACCCAGGAATTCATATTGTTTCTCTAAAGTAAAAAAATGAAGTTGAAGACAAATTAAAAAAAACACCACCATATATAATTGCACCAAAAAAGAATAAAACACCTAGGAAAAAACTTAACCAAAGAGGTAAAATACCTATACTCCGAAAACTATAAAACAGGGATGAAGAAAATTAAAGCTAACACAAAAAAATGGAAAAATATTCCATGCTCATGGACTGGAAGAAATAATATGTTAAAATGTCCATATTACCCAAAGCAATCTATAGATTCAATGCAATCCCTACAAAAATACCAACAATATTTTTCACAGAACTAGAACAAATAATCCTGAAATTAGAATGGAGCCACAAAACACTCTTAATAGCCAAAGCAATCCTGAGAAAGAACAAAGCTGGGAGGTATTACAATACTAAATTTCAAGATATAATACAAAGCTGTAGTAATCAAAACAATAGAGTACTAGCACACGCACACAAAAAAAACAGATATAGATCAATGAGACCGAATAGAGACCCCAGAAATAAACCCACAATTATATGGTCAATTAATCTATGATAAAAGGTGCAAGAATATACAACAAGGAAAAGACACACTCTCTTCAATAACTGGTGCTGGGAAAACTGGTAAGCTCCATATAAAAGAATGAATGAAGGGGTGCCTGGGTGGCTCAGTCAGTTAAGCGTCCGACTTCACTCAGATCATGATCTTGCTGTTTGTGAGTTCGAGTCCCACATCGGGGTCTGTGCTGACAGCTCAGAGCCTGGAGCCTGCTTCAGATTTCTGTATCTCCCTCTCTCTCTGCCCCTCCCCCACTCATGCTGTCTCTTTCTCAAAAATAAACACTAAAAATTATAAAAAATAAAAAAATAAAAGAATGAATGAAACTGGACAATTTTCTAACACCATACACAAAAACAAACTCAAAATGGATTAATGACCTACATTTGAGATCTGAAACCGTAAAAGTCCTCAAAGAGAACAGAGGCAGTAATTTCTTGACAATGATGCGGTAACATTTTCTAGATCTGTCTCCTCAGGCAAGGGAAATAAAAGCAAAAATAAACTACTAGCACTAGAGTAGCTTTTGCACACAAAGAAAACCATCAACATCACCAAAATACAACCTACCGAATGGGAGAAGATATTTACAAATGATATCTTTCATAAGGGATTAATATCACAAATACATAAATAACTTCTACAACACAACACATAAACTGACACACACAAGCTTTGAGAATAAAGTGGGCAGAGGACTTGAATGGACATTTTTCTAAAGAAGACACACAGATGGCCAAGAGGCACATGAAAAGAAGTCCAATATCACACATCACTAGAGAAATGCAAATCAAAACCACAATGAGCTATGACCTTAGACTAGTTAGAGTGGCTAAAATCAAAATGACAAGACATAACAGTGTTGGTGAGGATGTGGAGAAAAAGAAACGCTTCTGCACTGTTAAATTGTTACAGGCACTGCGGAAAACAGTAGGAAGGTTCCTCAAAAAATTAAAAATAGAAATAGCATATGATCCAACAATTCTACTATTATTTACCTAAAGAAAATGAAAACCCTAATGTGAAAAGATATATGTACCTATATATTAACTATAGCATTATTTACAATACCAAAGATATGGAAGCAACCTAAGTGTCCATCAATAGACAAATTGATAAGGAAAATGTGGTATATATCCATGCAGCCACAGGAAGGATGAGCATGCCGTTTGAGACAACATGAATGGACCCAGAGGCATTATACTAAGTAAACTCAGTCAGCCTGATAAAGACAAATACCACATAATTCCATTCATTAGAGGAATCAAAAAGAAAAAAAGAAAAATGAATAAACAAACAAAAAGGAGAATCAGACATATGAAAACAGAGAACACACTGATGGTTACCAGAGGACTGTGGGCAGGGTGATGGGCAAAATGGGTGAAGGGCAAAGGGAGATACAGATTTCCAGTTATAGAGTAAGTCATGGGAATAAAAGGCTTAGCATAAGGAATATAGTCAGTGATACTGCAACAGCAATGCAATAGGACAAATGGTAGCTACCCTTGTGGTGTACATAATATATAAACTTGTCAAACTTGAACGGGAACAATTGAAACTAATGTAATATTGTGCGTCAAGTATACTCAAATTTTTTTAATTTGAAAATTAAAAAAAGTAGACTCTTTGCCAAATTTGTTATATTATTTCTCAAAATTATGCAGGAATATTTTCATTTCATGCACGAGAAAAGCTCATCTTCTAATACTTCTCAGTGTCCATAGAAGGGTTGATTAGATATCAAATTCAAGTTTATTTGAAAAAAATATCACTTTTTTGCCTATAACACATTTGTTTTCTCTACACCATATATCTCAGTGTATTAAATGTATATATAAAACTATATGCTGCTTACAGAATCTCCAGATTCTTCTTTTTTACTCAGCCTTCTCTTACTCCTTTTCTTTCTTCCCTCCATTTTCTTTAATAAATGGATTGAATTACTTTCCTTAGGAAGGTCATTTGGCAGGAAAGGATACCATAAGCACCTAGACTAGAGGAAGCTATTGAGTCTTTTCTAGAATGGATGGCAATATTTGAAGGGGAGTCAAATAAATTAGCACTAACAGCTGAATTGGAGACAGACAAAAATCAAATATCTGGTTTTATTCAGCATAATGGGGAACCAAAGTAACTATCTGAGCTATGAGCAGTAATTTGGAAATTTCAAATTAAAATAGGTAGCAATAATCCAATACCAACTCTATTTCTTACATTTCCTGACTGTAATATGCAGATTTTCTCATTCAACTGATTCATTCAGGCTCATATTTGCTCCAAAGAAGGAGCACTAAACTACTTTTTAAAGGAATAAGTTGGGGAGGTTTGGCAAGCATGGTGATGAGACCAGTGAGTTTGAAAGGTTAAGTTTATTGTGCATGCACTCTCTACAGCTTAAAAGTTTGGCTCAGATCAAAAGCAGATATGAATGATTGTGACTGGAATAGAATGACTATCACACAATCATGGTAAAACCTCTGCTTCATAATGAAACTTAGAAGTGTGACTTACTAGGCATGCAGACTTAAACAGCTGGAGAAATTGGGGGAAATGGTGGAAGGAAGCCTCTGCCAATGGTCACAGGCAGAAAGGAAAACATGCTTTACTGACAGTAATGAAGGGCAGAGTCTTGCAATTTAAGTACCCATCAAAATAGGAGAGGAGAATTGGAGAAGGTGCTATCCGAGAGCAACTTCACATTTTCTCTCCCCACCAAGGGTCAAGTGTCAACGGATTCTAACGTCATGAGGTCAAATTCAATAGAGGTAGCTGGGGTCAAGTGAATCATATGTTCTAAGGCATCACACAGTCTAAAAGTTGGTTAATCATGTGACAGTTCTCTACCCAAATATAAATGGTAAACCACAGGTCCATGACAGGAAGATGAACTGAACAGGAATCAGAATTATATGAGCTGTCTGATAATAAGTTTTATCAATAGATAGAATCAAGAATTCTCAACCATGAATGTTTGATATAGGTGGTACACATCAGGAAGGCCAAGTTGGTCATTAGTGAGATACAGCTGATCCCTGACATAATGATGAAATTTGTCAATATATTCCTTCCTTAGTCTTCCTAACTCATTGCCCTTTCTGTAAAAGTTTTTATATTGATTCATAGAGGGCTCTCATCTGAAATTCATAGCTTACATTTCCACCAAGATTGAGACTAAAGAAGAATGTGATCAATGATTCATTAGCCAATTAGTGGTTGCATTTTAAAATACATTTATTAATTTCTTTCTTTTTATAATTTATTAATTGCCAACATCTTTCAAAGTTCTGTACCATGCATAGGGATTGAGACTCAATATACTGCAATCTTATAAGCTTGCAATATTTTGCAGTCTAGTTTTTGATATTTAATGTGTTTATGTAACACAGATGCATTGTTAAACATAACTGAAATCTCTGCATTCATTAGAAGAACAATTTGGAAAAGAGTAATCAATAAAAGTATATATTGAGCTAGGAAATGAGAAAATCTATTGTCTGAATTTAATTAAATCTTTTTTTTTAAATGAAGTAACATTAAAACATAAGAAATGAGTTGTTTACTTTTTAAGAATTTATATAAAAAAGAATTTGTAGTATTGAGTTAGACTTGATAATTCGAAGGGAAGGTTATAAAGTATTATTAAAACTTAAGGTTCTAATGATATTTTAAACTAACATTTTAGTATAATTGTGTTCAAAATAAATACTAATAATTATCTCTGTCATATTCACTAGACATAATACTAGCTTTAATCATGGAACATGTAAGTTCTACAAAAATAATACTCAATTTACATGAAATATCTTTGAATTTTCTGCTTGTAACTCAAATTTTTATATTCTAACTAAAATTACACTTTTAACTGGTAAACAATTGAAAATTGTTGTGAAAAGCTGCACGTTGGAGTCAGTTGTGTCTGTTTTATCTTCAGCTTTCCAGGTGGGACAACTCATGAAGCTTTCTTGAGGGAAGCGCTGATCTTAAAGATAAAGAAATAGTACTTTTCGCACAGTGCTGGCATATATTAGACTCATCATGAAGGAGAACTGCCATTTTTACTGTCGCTGTTATTGTTTTGTTATTGTTATGATGAGTGGATATCACTTGAGTAGTTAGGGACCCAGAAGTTAGGAAAAGGAAGGGGTAACAATCAGAAGAGGCAAAAGAACAAAACATTGTCTTGGGAAGGAGGGTGTAATAAAATAACTGCTCTGAACACTATAAATTTAACTTTCTGGTTTTAGGGTCAAAACTCTGAATTATTATAATACATATTATTTTGAGAATATACACAAACTATTGTAAGCACATGTACTCTTCTAAGGCTGAAATGAATACGGCTAATAATCCTACAATCGTCAGTTATTGGATTTGTTCTATTTATTGTGTTAGGCAGAAGAGTGCTCCCCAACAACATATTCACTTCCTAATCCCCAGAACCTTCAAATATGTTACCTCATAGCAAAAGGGATTTTGCAGATGTGATTAGGATAAGATTATTCTAGATCTTCTTCTAGAACACCCAGAAAGGAATACAGTCTTGCTAGCTCCTTCCTTTTTGCTCATTGAGCTATGTCAAACCTCTGATTAACAGAATTATAAGATAAATTGTGTCCCTTAAGCTGTTTATTTAATTTGTGGTAATTTGTTATAGCAGAAATAGAAAACTAACACATCTATAATTTTAAAAGTTTACATATAAAACTAGACACAGTTGTTCTTTAATACCATATTAAAATTGTTAATCTATATCCCTTAAAGTTGTATTTATTGGAAGATTTGAGAATTTTGAGAATGTTAACATGCACATAACCAAAATAAAAATAGTGGGTATATGTTGTAATATTTGGTGTTCAAAAATACTAACATAGTTATTAGCAATGCATAATTCCAAATATTAAAAAATCAACACTGACAAAGTATTTTTTTTATTTTTTATTTTATTTATTTATTTATTTTTTGAGAGAGAGAGAGAGAGAGAGAGAAAGAGAAAGAGACAGAGCACAGGCAGAGGAGTGGCAGAGAGAGAGGGAGACACGGAATCTGAAGCAGGCTCCAGACTTTGAGCTGTCAGCACAGAGCCCAATACGGGGCTGGAGCCCATGAGCTGTGAGATCATGACCTGAACTGAATTTGGGCACTTAACCAACTGAGCCACCCAGGGTGGCCCCAAACAAAAGTATTTTTTATTCTTATTTATTAGCTTCCTCACCAAGATATTACTCAAATAATAGTATTCACAATTTAGTCTTTGTCATTCCTAAAAAAATGGACACTTTTTATGAGTTTAATTTATTTACCTTTGTCTTAAAATATTTGATGGTTGTAAAAGGTACTAGCTACTATACAGAATATAATGTGTATACATGTGTGCTATTCAAATCATACTCAGATTAATAAAATGGCTGAATTTCCTCTTGATCCAATTAACCTCCAAATTTAAGTATGTTTTCAAGTAAAGTAAATATGAAATTCATCTGAATCACTTGATTTCATGTAAGAAATATAAAGGAAGAATCACTATCATTGAAGAATTTAGTGCTTCATAAATAAATGTTCACACTAGAATAAGCTATCATAGTAAGTCATTTACTTTTTTTTTTTTTTACTGTTTTATTTACTTTTGAGAGAGAGAGAGAGAGAGTACAGGGGAGGGGCAAAGAGAGAGGATCCCAAGCAGGCTCCACACTAAGAGTAGAGAGCCCCATGTAGGGTTTGAACTCACAAACCACAAGACCATGACCTAAGCCAAAATCAGACACTTAACGGAGTGAGCCACCCAGGCACTGCAAGTCAAGTTCACTTTTTAGGAAAATATTTAAGATTTAACTTTGGATCGCCTGGATGGCTCAGTTGGTTGAGTGACTAGACTCTTGGTTTTGGCTCAGGTCATGATCTCACGGTTTGTGGGACTGAGCCCCATGTCCGGCATAATGCTGACAGCGTGGAACCAGCTTTGGATTCTCTCCCTCAGACTCTCTCTCTTTCTCAAAATAAATAAATAAACTTAAAAATTTTAATATTAAAACAATTAGGCATAACAAAATGGAATTACAAATATTCCCATAATGTTTCAATAGCATTGAAATATTTCAGAGTTTTAAGTGTCCTTAAAAATTCTCAGATCAAAGGGCACCTGGGTGGTTCCTAATTTTGGCTCAGGTCATGACCTCACAGTCAGGAGATCAAGCCCTATGTTAGGCTCCCTGGAGCCTGCTTAAGACTCTCTCTCCCTCTCCCTCTGCCCCTCCCCTGCTAGCATGTGTGTGTTTGCCCTCCCTCTCTCTCTCTCTCAAAAAAAAAAAAAAAAGTTCCAGATCTATTTTTTTTCCTTCTGCAATGCATGCAAGTTAGTCCACACCCGCTGATTAAATATCTACAGCAAATGTCAAATCTTATATAAGTACATATATCATTTTTGAATTGTCATTATTGGACACGAACACCTAATACAGCATCAAAATATTTGATTACTAGTTGTATGCTGATAATCAAAATCTACACAAATACTGAAGGTGCCAGTAAAGAGGTAATTTCAGCCAAGTTCAAACAACCCTCGTGATTTTCAAACATTGAAGTAACAACTTCTTATTGACTGTAACTATGTTCCAGATACCGCGCTTAGGCTTTTCTCATATTTTAACTCAACAAGTAAGCTTGCAAATCATTAGGCTAAATCAGTTTGTAGTTTACTTCATGGAACACTAGTAGACTTTCAGAATCAATACACCTCCTGAAGAGTCAAATCCTTAATTATGACTGGTTTGCTCGCAGGATCTGGCTAATGACATTTTCCAAGCATTCCTAACTTTCCTTACTTTTAGTCTCGATGTTCATCATTCCAGAATGTCTAGTTATGATTTAGGTTTTATTGGTAACATATTTTTTTATGGCTAATGATCCCTGTAAAATAGTAAAAATGTAAGAGCAACATGAAAGGACACAATCATATCCTGTTTTCAAGGAGCATGTTTGTTAAGTGACAAAGATTCTGAAGCTCCTGTTAATGAGACTTTTTTGGGTTCCTGATACAAAATGGCAGAGAGATCACACACATATACAGTTGTGTAATCTCTACTGAAAGATAAAAACATTGACATCTGTCACAAAAGGACAAGTGACAATGAGTAAATGGAGGTTTTGATGAATTTCTGGAAGACAAACAGTAGATGACATGTACCTGACGCACAAGGTCCAGCACAATAGTCACTGGGCTGAATGCATACATGCGACAAAGTACCTCAGAGTCAGGAGTCTTTTTCTTCTGGTGCACAAGACTCTAAGCTCAAGGTCAAGGTCAAGTAAGACTCTAAGCTCAAATACACACAGCAGAGTGACCTGTAGCATTAAAAAGAGAGTTCTGTTCAAATTACCATTACTCTGTGAAAAATATCACAAATATAGTGACAAAAAAGTCCCAATTTTACTCTTCTCCCTGATTCTTTGGATTAAATACTTGAAAATCATTTGCTTTATCCACACATCTGAGGCCTTATCCAGGAAGACCCCAAATTTGGAGCTAATTTAATGACTGGGGTAACTCAAAGACTAGAAGGGATTCCAGTTGGGGGTTGGCATTATCTGAAGTCTCACTCACTCATCTGGTGATTGATACTGGCTGTCAGAGGGCCTCAGTGTGACTGTTGGCAGCAACACTTACACACGGCCTCTCCATGTTGTTGCTTGGGCCTCCTCACAGCATGGACGTTGTGTTAGAAGAGTAAACGTCCCAAGAAGAAACAAACAGAAGTATTATAACTTCTCAGGACCTAGCCTAACAAGCCAATATCTGCCATAGATACAAACTCACTCAGATTCAAGGGCAGGAATCATAGAATCTATCTTTCCTTGGGAGGAGAGTCAAAGTCACCTGGAAGAAGATCATGTTAAAGGGGAGATATTGTTGTGCTTGTATCTGAAAAATGAAATCCTCTACAGGTAATTTATTAAAGAACTAGCCACAGAAGAGCTAAGTTAGTTAAAACCTCTCCCTATCCTGGTCACATTGCAAAATGTACTGGAATTTTGTAAAAAAAAAAAAAAAAAAATATATATATATATGTACATGTATACATATATATGTGTGTATATGTATACATATATATGTATATATGTGTATATACATATATATGTATATGTGTATATATATGTATACATATACGTATATATGTGTGTGTATATATATATGTATACACATACACATATATTCTACCCAAGAGTGAAAGAAGCCTTGTCCCAGGCAAAATATTTCTCCTACTTACCCAGAGCTCATGTTCAGCCCTCCCATTAAGAAGAATGAATGATTGCAAAACCAAAAACCAGATCTAAACACTCAAAATAGAAACCCTTTCCAGAGGATGTAATAATAGCCTAGAACCTTATTTCTAAATAGAAGTACCAGATATTTGGGAAAACCAAAATACCATAAAGAGAGAAAAAAACTAAATAAAAAGAGATAGGGACCTATGTATTAGAAAACAGGAAATTCAGGCAACAAAAGAGAACTTAAAAAAAAAATAAAATGTTCCACTTCCAAGATTTAAGTTAATGTGGCATACTTTAAACAGGAACATAATACAATAAAAAAACAGTGGTCAGGAAACAAAACAGAGGAACTCAAATTTCTAAAATAAGTTATGGAAGTAATAAATATAATGAATTAAGTGAATAATAAGGTGTACATGGGTAAGAGACTGAGGAAGTTTTCCAATGCCATACAGTCAAAACTAATTGCTAAAGCAGATTTAAATATAGGCTTTACGATGCCCCTTTAAGCATATAAACTGGGATCATATTTAGGTCAAATTTATAATGAATGAAAGTTGTATATTTGTGCTATGTATAATTTTCATGGTTTAAAGAACATATGTATCATGTAAAAATGTAAAATATATGCATAATTAACAGAATATGATGTATAATTTTATAATTTTAAATTATCTTTGAGTTTTATAGTGTTGTGACCTTGTTTACATGATGGTCTTAACTATGAATTAGTTTTTGCCTTTGGTTAAGAATATAACCCTAACTTATTTTTCCAAATGGAAGTTTAAATCATCTCCTTTATGATAACTTTCTCTGTAACACTGCCCACAATTACACTGTTTATAAATAACTATTGACCCATAATACTGAGCACAAAAGCTACATCAAAGAACGCATATAGGGGAATCTGCCCCACAGCTTGTGTTACTTATTCCAAACTCTTTGTTCTTCTTATATTAAAATACAGTTAATAATTTGATATTGTAGTAAAACTGCAAAATTAAGTGCACTGCCTTGACAAAAATATTTTTTAACATTGTGTCTGTAGAAAATTCATGGCAATTATATTTTCAAGTGTTGCCTCTGTTCTTTCTTTTATGTTTTAAGAATGTCTTATTTCTTTTTTTTTATTTTTTATTTTTTTTTAATGTTTAATTATTTTTGAGACAGACAGAGACAGAATGCGAGTGGCTTAGGGGCAGAGAGAGAGGGAGACACAGAATGGGAAGCAGCCTCCAGGCTCTGAACTGTCAGCACAGAGCCTGACGCGGGGCTCGAATTCATGAGCTGTGAGATCATGACCTGAGCCGAAGTCGGACGCTCAACCGACTGAGCCACCCAGGCGCCCCAAGAATGTCTTATTTCTTAACTGTAGCCGTATTAATTAAATACAGGAATAAAATACATTTTCAAGATTACTTTCTATTGCTCCACTTAATTTTCTCCCTCAATACATCTTGATTCTTTATGCCACATTTTATCTTTAAGAATTCAGTGAGTATTGACATTCCAAGATGTTTTTCATACACACATGTCCTTGGGACTTTTCTAGAAGCATTCAATCATTGACAACCTCCACTTATCAACTTATTATAGACTTATTTCCAGTTACAACTCTATTCTCTTTTAGCTAAAGCAATGTTAACCTTTATACTTTGTATATGGTTTTAAAATTCATAATAATTTTCGTATCTACTCTCAGTTGATTCTAACGACAGTCATTAAGTCAGAGATGAGCAAACAAGGTGGGGGAATGGGGAGATGTTGGTCAAAAGGCACAAAGTTTTGATGAATCACTAAATTCTACACCTTTAACTAGAATTACACTGTATGTTAACTAACTGGAATTTAATAAAAACTTTAAAAAGGAAATAAAATAATATTTTTGATTCATCCTGAAAAAGGTACAAAGTTTAAGTTATGTAGAATGAATAAATTCTAGAGATCTGATGTACAGCATGGTGTTTAGTGTTAATACAATGGTATTGTAAACCTGCAATTTGCTAAGAGAATAGATCTTTAGTGTTCTCAGTATATACACACAAAATTTCCGATCTCTTAGAAGAGTGCCTACCCAGCCTTCTTTGTTTTTGTTTTTTTTTCTTAATTTTTATCCACTGACAGAAGATGACCTGGATTCCGGAGATTCAACTTCATGTCCACATTGCATGGAAGGCACTACATCTGACACGATAATCAGAATCAGATAACGATAATCAGAACACGATAATCAGAATTGGCACCCCTGCCAATATCCTATAATTTGCTATGCCGTGTCAGCTATATTCAGGAACACTTGGGAAATTAACTCAAAATTGTTTCATGAGCCTCTGGGCCAACTGTGAGACAGATTAGGACAAAACTCCACTTATCAACTGATGCCCAAAAGGTACAACTTAGCATGGAAGACAAGAATGACAGTCTACACCATGGACACTAGAATTCTCTCAGAGCCAGAGGTCAATATCTCTCCAAATATCAGACGGGCATATTGATTCTGATTAAAGTAATTGGTGTCTTTAGAGAAAGACAGGAGGAAAATGTCTAATATATTGATGATAGTTTCACAAGAACCTTTCTCAAAGTTATGCATATTCCCATACACTCAAGGAGACTGGGGCTGTAAAATGATTCAGATGTGGGGTATGAGCGAGGTTCATTACCACCCAGGGTGGTAACTTAGTCAGGTTTTGGTTTTTGTTGTTGTTGTTAGCTCCCTCCGCCCCAATCATATCTAGAGTTTATTCAGTGAGAAAGGAGGGTCTCAGTGAGCTTCCCATCTTTGGGCTTCTACAGATAATATGATCGACTGTCCTCAACCAGAGATTCACAAAGTTCTAATGATTCTGTTAAGCACTGCTGCCCCGATTACCTGCTATAACCACGCCTACCCTGCCTGCTGTGCTACCACTTCCTCACTGAAATAAGGCAGCTTATTCCAGGGAATCACCTCCTCCTTGCATCATGGGTGACGAAGAACAACCACTGAGCTGCACCAAAGGATGCTGTTGTTCCTGACACGGACATATTTTTCAGCACCTTGTGCAGATGGGCAACCTCTAGGGACAAGGTTGGCAACAGGGGAAGGGTGGTAAGAAATGATTAAGTCACATATAATAAATCCACTCCAAATACCCATCTACCTCCGTCTTTTTTTTTAATAATACTAAGGAATTTCTGGCTCCTCAAGATAATTCATCACAGTATACCATTGAAACCACGTTTTAGTCAGTTAAGCAAACAATCTGAAATATCTTCCAGTTCCTTGACCATACAATTTAAATCTCATGGGATCCAGGATTTCATGGAGGAGCAGTGAGGGTGGTCACACTAGGGCTAGGAAAACTACCCTATATTGGGTAGCAATTTATCTCATCATTGTTTTATAAAATATAAAACATTAGTTAAGCAAATCGACAAATATTAATCCCACCCAAGGTTTATACAGGCAATTCTGCTACTTAATACAAAGAACAATGAAAATATCCCTCACCCTAAGATATGCGGTTTGAGGCATGGAAAAAACTGAGATTGTACCTATTTATTTTCCCAGCGTTTGCCAATTTTGCCTTTGAAGTGAGAATCCAGGAGAAAAAAAAAAGTAAGAATAACCAAAAACGACTCCTGGTGTATACAACCTGTATTTTTCTGTTGGCATATGGAAATAAATGTATCTGGAATATTTCAGAATTTATTTTTATTCATTAAAATATGTGGATAGAAAATCACTGAATCGTACTCTTAAATAGGTGAATTTGTGGGATAAAAATTTTACCTCAAGAAAGTTAACTAATCAATTAATTGCAGTTACTGAAAGAAACAAGTACATAAATCCCATGATCCACCGATTCCACTTCTGGGAATACATCCTACATAAAAACTCTCAACCTAGGGGCGCCTGGGTGGCTCAGTTGGTTAAGTATCAGACTTCAGCTCAAGCCATGATCTCATGGTTTGTGGGTTCAAGCCCCATGTTGGGCTCTGTGCTGACAGTTCAGAGCCTGGAGCCTGCTTCAAATTTTGTCTCCCTCTTTCTCTCTGCCCCCACCCCACTCAGGCTATGTCTGTCTGTCTCTCAAAAATAAACATTAAGAAAAAGAATTACAAAAATTCTCAAATCTAAAAAATTAGAGCCAGTCACTATTTCACATGCTTTGTAATAACTCATTTAATCTTTCTTTATTAAGGATGTAAAAAGTCCATTCATTTATTCATTTAACAAATGCTTACTGTACTTACTATGCACCAAGCCATAGAGAAGGCGATAATCTACAGTCCTGGTATAGACATTCAATAAAATAGTGAAGACACAAAGAATATAAATTTACAAATACTGGAAGGAAAAACTGATTAGGATAGAGATTAGCCTCCTGATTAAGAGCTAATCAGGAAACCTTTATTTGAGGAAATGCCATTTAGTTTGAGAACTAGAACACAGGATAAACAAGGTTTAGCCAGAACAAGAGTTGGTAGTATGGAGAGAGTTTAATTCTTCTAATTGCCAGTATTGCATATGTGTGTGTTGATATTCTATTAGAGGTTTATTGTGTGCAGGAGGAGAAAGTAAACAAAATGGAATTAACTTGAGCAGTGTAGGAAAAGCAGATGAAACTGTGCGGTATGATTCAGGTGACCATAGTAATGGAAACATCACTCCCAAAACTGCTGTTTCTTCTATTTGAAAACTGAGTACACTAGGGGAAGTTTAGAAAGATCTCTCCTTAATAAACAATATAGGTTGTAGAAAAACAGGTCACAAACCAGAGAAAAGAATGCATTTTTGGTTAAGGTTTCAGTAGTATAATCCTTTGTGTTTAGGGTTCACTCAGCACACATCACATTATAATATTATTTTGGTTTTTTTTTTAATGTTTATTTATATTTGAGAGAGAGAGACAAGAGTGTGAGCGGGAGAGGGGCAGAGAAAGAGGGAGACACAGAATCCAAAGTAGGCTCCAGGCTCTGAGCTGTCAGCACAGAGCCTGATGCAGGGCTCTAACCCACGAACCATGAGATCATGACCTGAGCTGAAGTCAGACGCTTAACCTACTGAGCCACCCAGGCGCCCCAGCACACACCACATTATAAACAGAGGTGATGAATCCATATCTCACTGTGACCCCTTTGCTACTTCTTAAGGGCTCAGATTTCTGTAGTTTGTAGTAGTGTATCCTGCAAAAATGAAATCAGTGCAATAGCCCTTCTTCTTCCAACAATTCTCTGAACGGAATTTATTAAAAGATCCAGAGTAAACTACAAATTGAGTATATTAATGCCATTTTTCTACTTCATGAATATCAAATCTACAAGCAAAGTCTTGATAAAGTAATCATATTCCTTGAAAATAGGATGTTTATATACTCGATTTTTCTATTATATATTTTTCTCCAAAAATATTATAAAGGATTTTAGTGAGAAGGCTCAAGTTATTAATTTTGAAGCACAGAGTGTATTATCATAAATGCTTTCTTGGGTTTCCCTGCAGTTTGGACTGAATTATACATATAAATTTAAAGTGTAACCACTGCAATAACTTGTTTAACTTTTATGTGATAAATACCAGTGTCATTTCACATTTGATGTTTCATTTGCTTTAACTTTCCTGATATTATGTAACCATCTAATTTATTGAGATTTAAAAGCCTTCTGCATAACTAGGTGTAGGATTGTACACATAAAGCTGTGGAATTTATTCATGACGATCCTGTCTAAATTATCATTTTTAGAGCTATATTTGGTTACCATAAAAAAGCCATTAAAAATCATGAGCAAGGTGAGTAAAGTGTTTTTCAAGGTTTTCAAAATACCTGCTCTATTTTGAATGGGTTTTGTTCTTTTCATATAATTCAATATGAGATATGCAAATGTACCATTAGGACATACTGCTGGGTCAGAAATATGTACGTTACAACCTCCTTCCAAGTCCGGTAGTACTCTTCTCTGTGAACAGGGATCACGGAATGTTTTTTTTTAATTTTAAGATATCTTTTATAAGGGTCTATCATGTACAACAGACACAGCGCTGGCTACTGAACCACTCATTACAGTGTCAGATTCAGCATGGATCTCCATTGATTTCCCTTTGGGAACTTTCCTACGGTGTGATTTCCTATGAAACGAACTCTTTTACTTCTGCCAGTACCAGTGTGGGAGTTTCTGTTGGGAATGATTGTTCGTGTCACAGGGGCAGCACTGTCATTTTCCAGAATTTTTCAGTCTCACCTACATTTTCATGTGATTGGTTCTATAACACAACTCTGCTCTTTCTTCATTGCCATCTTCTATCAGCTCCTTGAGATACTGAATTGCCTCTTGTTTCATCTTCATTATGACATTTCAATACCAAGTATCTTCATTTTCATTTATGGTATTCTTCACATACAATCTCTTACCCTAACTATTGGCAATATTCTCTGCAGGAGATCCTTTTAACTCATCTTTCTCTGATGATGTCTTTATCAAGAAAAATTATTCCTTCAGTTCTAAGGAGAAATATGTTTACCTTGTAAAAATTAGTTAATAGACCTCTTTTTTTGTGCATAATATTCTCTGAGATACTATCAAATCTTAGGAGATGAGGTTATAACAATGCTTAGATAAGAACTTATAGCATTAATCAACAAAAACAAAGAGATTAAGGATAAAAATACCAAGCTCTTGTTAGGGGTTGAATCTCCCCCAAAATTTTGGAAGGTATGTTGGAATCTTTGCCACTGGCACCATAGAATGTGACCTTCTTTAGAAACAGTGTCACTGAAAATATAATTAGCTAACACTAGGTCATACTGGAGTAGGGTGGATCTCTAATCCAACATGACTGCTGTTTTATAAGATGATGACCATGTGAAGACACAGAGACATGCAGAAAGAACAAAATATGATAAGAAAGGCAAAGATTGGAGCTATGTACCTCTCCAAATCAATGAATGCCAAAGATTACCAGTGGCTACCAGAAGTTGGGAAGAGACAAGGATTTCTCTACAAGTTTCAGAGGAACTATGACTCTCCTAACAACTTCATTTTAGACTTTCCAGGCTCCAGAACTAGGAGACAATAAATTCTGTTGTTTTAAGCCATCAAGTTTATGGTATTTTGTGAGAGCAACTCTAAGAAACTAAAACAAACAAATACCCCACTAACACAGTCAGGAAAATTAGGGGAGAAAACCCAAAAAAATCCGAAGAAAGTAACAATAAATAATAAAAAGTGTTGGAAACTAATTAACTTTAAAATAAATATAAACGCAAATCAACAAAGAGCATAGATAATCTATAATAAATTTCAAAAATTGGTTATCACAAGGCTAACAAAGATGGGCACACTGATGGAAACCTAATAAAAGTGAAAAGAGAGAAAGGGCAAAAATTAATAGAAAAAGGAAATGATAAATATCATTATAAGGGGGATTTTTTAATTAAGAGATACAATGTAAATGATGACAATTAATGAGAAGGGCTACATATACTATTTAATGTCCATTCCAGATTTGTAAAAATTTTGCTATGTAGGATTTCCAAAACTTGATAAAGGATATCTATGAGAAACATATAAAAATTCATACTTTAGGGGCGCCTGAGTGGCTCAGTCATTAAGCATCCAACTTCGGCTCAGGTCACGATCTTGTGGTCCCTGAGTTCGAGCCCCGCGTTGGGATCTGTGCTGACAGCTCAGAGCCTGGAGCCTGCTTTGGATTCTGTGTCTCCCTCTCTCTCTGTCCCTCTCCCGCTTGTGCTCTTTCTTTGTCTCTCTCAAAGGTAAACATTATTTTTTTTTAATTCATACTTTATGTTGAATGGTTACAAGTGTTCCCATTAAGTCGACAATTCAACCGATACAAAAGAAATGAGGAAGGAATTTATAAGGAAAGGACAAAGCTATTTTTATTTGCAGAAATTATGATATTCTACTTAAAAATAAAGACAAATAACTACAAACTAAATATCACTTAGAAGAAAGTTCAGCAAAATTAGTATATCATCAAAACAAAATTAATGCATTCCTAGAGACTATTTATAACCAACTGAAAATGTAATGAAACAGAAAATATCCTATTCACAAAGCAACACAACATCCACAAAACAGTAATAATCAAACCTATACTTGAGATAATTTATGACTAGTAACTTATTAAATATAAATTTTAAAGATAATATTTAACACCAAGTAATGGAGACATCTATCAAGGTGGTAGATTGAAAAATATCCTATTTTAGAAGTGTTTTCTTCTCATAAATATATAAATTTGGTGCAATATGAACAAAGGTTTTTTATGGAATCTGACAACTGATTTTATAAGATATTGTAAAGAGAAAAAGGTGTTAAAAGGGGAAATTCTCTAAACAAGTAAAGAAGAATACAAATTTAGGGTGACTAAAAATGCTGTTAAAAAATAATAGAACTACAGAATTGAACGCTTAGAAACAGACCTATGCAGACATGTGTCAATGGTTATCATAGAGAAGTACTTCAAGTTACTGGTAAAACTAGGAACAATTCAAAAACTTGTGATTGGGGAACTGAATATCTAATGGAATTCTTTATCTGTTAGAAAAATATCCCAGGCTGAAACTAAAAATAAATTTCTGATGGCTCAAAGAGATCAATAAGGGGGAAAAATGTGGTCATCATCTTACATCAAGATAGACTTCCATTAAAAAAAAAATGAAAAAGTTACAAAGGTAAACATTTATATATTTTAATACACACAAACGCAATTTTTTTTTTCATGACAACAGGAGACTTACACGAATTTAAAAGACTAACGTATGACTAGGGAACTATAATTTCAACAGAAAGATAAAAAGACACGCTTCCAGAATCTACAAAGAAATTCTTCATATTATTAAGGAAACAACATACCTTACCAAAAATTGTCAAAGAGTATAAATTCAGGAAAAAATAGTAAACACATGAAAAGATGTGCGACTTTACCAATCCTACAGGCAAATTAAGATAAAGAAAAAAAGAAAAAAAAAAAAAAAAAAAAAAACCCAAAACCCACAAATGTTCTTCTATGGCATTGCTAAAATAATTTTTCATAAAATAGAATTCTAAGACACATGCAAAAATTGACTCATTTGCTGTTGGTTAGGGTCTAAATTTATAAAGTCTTTAGAAGGGAATTCCACAGTATCTATTAAAATGTAAACATGTATTCCCAGGGAGCCACCAGTTCACTTTTCTTTATCAGACCCTGGGAAATAAATATAAACAAAAGAGAAATGAGGTAGGTTATAATATTATATGCCCTAGTGAAATATCCATTAATAGGAGTTAGCTAAATAAACCTCTACATAAACAAATGCTATTTAACAGTTTAAAAAAATGCGAAGGAATTATAAGAACTGAGGTGAAAAGTTCTCCAAGACACTGTCAAGGGAAGAAAGCAAGCAGCACACCAAATACATTTCATCTGAATTTTATTTTATGTGAGGGTATTTTTATATAGAAGTCTACTAATAAGGAAGTGGAAGGATAAATACCAAATTTCTCACAAAAGCTCTCTTTGTATTAGAAACTAAATGTGAGTCAAGGGGAGGAGTTGAAAAGAAACTGCTATCTTTGGCTCTGAACTCTTATCTTTTTACATTTTATTTCATTAACTATATTACAAAATAACTTTTAAAAGTGATAATATGGACATGTCTTTCAATTTTATTTTTCTTTTAAGTAGGCTCCATGCCCAACATGGGGCTCGAACTCATGACCCTGAGGTCAAGTGTCACACACTCTACTGACTGAGCCAGCCAGATGCTCTGAAGTAATATTTCTAGCATGATGTTTTCTTAACAGTTTAATTCAAATCCTTAGCCTCTTTATCAATTTACAGATTTTTAAATGGGTGTAAGAATTAATATAAAAATAATTAAGAAGAAATTAGTTTATCAGTGTGTAAACCTCTTTTATTCTTGACTATAAAAATTATGCCCTCAGTAACTGTGCACAAGACTGTGTGAGAGAATCCTCCTCCAGTCCACTTTATTTACTTAATGCCAACTCTCAACCCTAAACATCCATAAGCACAGGTGTGAAGCAGTAGAAAATAAACTAGTTCTACATGAAAGGCATTAGGAATTACAGAGTTAGGATATTTAACACAGCATTTTTCATCTCAGATAAAGAACCACATTTGGCTTACATAGACTTCAGTTTCATCAGTTACATCTGCCCAGAATCCATTTTCCCCATGGCAGAAATCTGCTGCTCAGTAATGAACAACAGCTATGCACATGAAATTAAGGAAGTCATTGCTTGGAGTTAGATAAATAGCGGAACTAATGAAACTGATGAACAAAGATTCTTTTGAATCTGTTGGTGAATTATTCTATATGTCGAGCTCAATTTTAAAGCTTAGCGAAAGCGAATTTAAAGAGCTGATCAAAGTCAATCCGTGATTGTTTAGCATATAAATAACTCAAGGGAGAATGTTCTATTAGGAACATCTCTTAAAATTTGTTGGAAATTGCTAAAAGATAGTTTGCTAGGAATAACTCAGGGCTTCTTCAGTTACAGGCATAGGGGACTACTACAGGCTGAACACAAGTGCTTTGTCTATCCAAATTTCTTTTCTTTTATCAAATGGGTGAAAAAAGAACTCTAGTCACCCATCCTTCCTTGGTCCTCATCCTTCCAGGGTCCTCCCAGCCCGGCCAGCTCTATTTACCTTAAGTCCACTGTACCTAATCTTAAGTTCTTCCTTACTCTTTAGATCACTGTGTGCGTTAATTGCGTCCTCCATAAAGGATATGTTACAGTCCTAACCCCCATTACCTCAAAAGGTGATTTGGAAATAGGATATTTACACTGATATTCAAGTTAAAATGAGATCATCAGAGAGGGGGAAATTCAGACACAGAGACACAGAGAGGAAAGACAATGTAAAGACACAGAGAAGAGATGGCCATGTGACTAGCATGAAGTATCCAGAAGTCCAGCATAACACCAAAAGCTCGAAGAAGCAAGTAAGGATTCTCTCTTGGAACCTTAAGAAAGAGCTTTGGTGACATTGTGATTTCAGACTTTTGGCTCCAGAACTGTGATTCAACAAATATTTCTTGTTTTCTTGTTCATTGTTTTGGTACTTAAAGGCAGCACCTAGGAAACTAATTCAGCACTAATCACGAGAAGCTCCGGACTTCCAGTTCACACCTAAGCTAATATCCTTGAATCCTCATACAACTCTCCAAATCCACCTTCCTGTTCCATTATCTAGCTGCCTTTCTCCAACTGCTGAAAACTTCCACTGTGCACTCGAATTAATGGTCCATCATTACCCTGAATCTCTTCTCCAAACATTGCGCTCAATTTCTTGATCTAACAAAGATCTGGCTCTTCTGAGAACACGGCTTCCCCTGCAGCCCATAAAGTTCCTCTTCCACACCCTGGTAGCCCGGAGTGTTTAGGTGAGTGGTACCCCCATGCTCCTTCTGATTGAGGCTGTGTAAATGAGTGATATCCCCATGCTGCTCACTCCTTGCCAGTCCCAGGTCATCCTCCTTCCCGCTTACCTAAAACCTCCATTTGCGCTCTTTGTCAACAGACTCTGTGATTCACTCCTCATTTCTGCTGTTATCCACCCATTCTCAGATCAGTCATTCATGTTTCTATGATGTGGCTCCTGCCTTCGATTTTAATATATATCCAAATGATCCCTCAGTCAACATGCTTAGTCCCTTGAACTCTATTCCAGTGATTGTCATGTCTTCCTTAACCTAGCAACTCATCTGTGAAATCACACTCCAGATCTAGTTATTAACAGCATCTGTGACTTCTATGTTAATTGCAGGTATCTCACTGACCATGACTCCAACCTTTCCAGTTTACTTTCTCTACCATGTCAATTTGTGCTTTCTTTAGTTCTACGTTAAGACTAGCAACCCATGCACCTCCATCTTTACACTCTCACCCACACTTCGTCCCTCTGTTCTCTTAACCTAGCAAAACATTTCATGGGGGCAAACTCGTAATCACTCCCTTGCATACAATTTCAATCTGCCTGCCTATCTTTTGCTGTCATATTTACTCGTAGGAAAACACATTCTTGGTAAAATGTATTTTTCTAAGAATCTTAACAAATATTTTATTAGCACATACTGTCATATTCCTGGGATATAAGTGTCCTCAAAACACTGACCCCTACTAAAAGACACTAAAAGAAATCAAGTCCTTGGTCCTCCATCTAGTTTAATAACCCCACACTCCTTTGCTAGAACTAGGCTTGCTGTACTTCACCTGTCCCCACCCTTGCATGGAAACAGGCTTCCTCTCATTCAGATGCAGATAGCGACACTCACTGCCTTTTCCCAAGACAGGGGATCCTTATGATTAAGCCAGAATGGAGAAAAACAGCATAAATAGACTTTATTTCTCAAAGTCATTCATTCCGTTTCTCTCCAGGAAGGGCTGGAATTTCTTCAGGATGAACATAAAGATTCCCACTGCCGGAATGTTCAGAATTACCTTCCTTGATTTCTCACAGAGACTCGCGGAGTATTACTTGGCAATCCACAAGAATGAAATCTTGCTATTTGCAAAAATATGGATGGAACCAGAACATATTATGCTGAGTGAAATAAGTCAGACAAAGACAAATGCCATATAATTTCACTCATATGTAGAATTTAAGAAACAAAACAAATGAACATACAGGGAAGGAAAGGAAAAGTAAGATAAAACAGAGAGGGAGGCAAATCATCAGACTCTTGAATACAGAGCACAAACTGGGGGTTGCTGGAGGGGTATCAGTGGGGGGGGGTGGGCTAAACGGGTGATAAGCATTAAGGAGGGCACCTGTTGGGATGAGCACTGGGTGTTTGTTATAAGTAAGTGATGAATCACTGGGTTCTACTCCTGAAACCAATACTACATTGTATGTTAGCTAACTTGTATTTAAATAAATCAATCAATTTTTAAAAAAAGAAATCTGCTACCATTTGATCTTGGATTTTTAGCCTCTAAAATTGCGAGATAGGAAATTTCTGTTATGTAGACCACTCAGTCTGAAGTATTTTGTTATGGCAGCCTATGCAAATGAATTTACCAGCCAAGCATTTGACTTTACCATCTTCGTACCATTGTTCTTGTCTAGGTTCTTAATCATCTCCACCTTGCCAAGCTAAATTAGGGCCAAACTAAATTAGCAGTCCATATTTTTACTTGACTAGTCAGCAGCATTTGACTGTCATCATGGGATCTCTCATGCACCACACTGGTCAAATTTCTTTCTCCCTCTCAAACAGCTCCTTTTCCAGCTCCTTTACTGGGTTCTCGTTTTCTCCACTTGTTAACATAGGAAGGCCTCAGGGCTGAGCCCATGGTTTTCTTCTTTATTTTCATATGCACCCAGAGAGATCTGCACTGGGTCTGTAAATACCCTCTACATTTTAATAACTCAAATTTACCTTCCCACACTAGAAATTTACACTTTATACCTAAACTCTCACTAGACTTCCACACTTGGATATCTCAACCCTAAAAGACCCAAAATTTAACCCTAATCATCTTTCAGTATTTTTCCTTCACTTGATGATACTCTACTATTTCTGTTACTTATTCCCGAAACCCTGGACACATCTTCAACTCCTCTCTTTCATTCACATATTCCATGTAATCCTTCAGGTAATCCAACTGTATCTATCTACAAAATGTACCCAGAATCAGACAACTTTTCCAACCTCCTCCAGTACCACCATCATCTGAGCCATCATACTTACTCTGGGTTATTGCCATAGTCTCCTACCCAGTCTCAGCATATATCATTACTCTCTGTGATCTATTCACAAGTATGAAGCCATTCTTTGGAAGAATAAATAAACAAAAAAAGAGGAAGCATAAATCAGATCATAACCTTCCTCTGCTCCAAACCCCTTAGTGGTTCCCCATTCTTTTAATTGGAAAAGCCAAAGTCCCAACAATGTTCTTTAGGGAACTCGTCTGCCCAAGCACATACCTTGAATCTTTCTCCCTCCTTTCCTTTTCACCATCTACACAGGCATCCTTGCTGCTCCTCAAATAAGGTAGTCACCCAGTAATCTCAGGACCTTTGTGCTAACTATTCCCACTCCTAAAGTGCCCTTCCTCTAGCAATCTGCTTGGCTCTATTATCTTTTTTACATGACTTTGTCTGAATGTCCCTTTCTCACAGAGGCTAATTCAGAATATCACATTTAAAATGGAAATCTTTATCTCATCTTAACATAACTGTATCTTCTGACTTTATATCTTCCATATTTCTTCCAACACATTATTAATTTACTTTTTACATTTAATATTTCTTATTTCCTACATTACCTGCTAGAATGTAAACTCCAATAAGATGAGAATGTTTATTATATTCACTGATGTATCCCAAGCATACATATGTTCATTAAATATTTACTACATAAATGTAAAAATCCAACCTACAAAAATTTCTTATTGTTTCAAATAATTTATTTCAAATGTGTTTTGATTTTTAATGTAAAAGCATGTTACCCACGAATAATGGACATTTTGCTTATTTTCCCCTTCCAAATTCTTAGGCACATTATCAGTAGTTCTTGTCTGTATGCATTAAGAGATTCATGGAACCTAATACCACAAATCAATTAAGAATACCAGTGTAGATGCATGTTTATATATATGAAAAATATGCTCATAATATGTAATTTAATGAAAAAAATTACCAAGTAGTATATAAAGTATGACTACCAAACAGTTCTTATCCCAAAAAATACCCATATGTATATAGATGTACACCCACACATATTCCTTAATAAGTGTAACACTCTTAAAACCACTATAATGTCTTTATTATTAGGTATACTTTACAGATAAGAAATCTAAGTCTCAAGGCTGTACAGTTTATAGGTGGGAAAGTGAGAATATTCTATTTGTATCCTTTTAAAACCCCCTATATTCTACTTCCTCAAATTCTGCATTTGAAATTAGTCATGAAACTATTCAGTTTCCCAGTACAAGACAGAAAATGAATTTAATTTTGGGTGGATTTTTTTTGTTCATATAAAGTTCATTTTGCAAATATTCAATGGACGAATTGTTATGTTTGGGTGAATCCTCATTAATCCAAGTCAGAAGATCATTCCTGGAATTAAACCTTAAGGAAAACTTAGCAAGTGGAATCATTAATTCACAAGTCTCAGTGACAGATTTCATTGATGAAGTTATAAAAGACATTCAACAGAATAACTGTTAAATGGAACAACTTGAAGGACATTTATCATTTGTTTTGTAGTTGTTCACCAAAATCTGCTTTTTCCTCCTTTAAGTTAGAAAATTTAGGTGAGCATATCCTGCCTGAATAAAGATGACCTCAGTTTGGCCATGTCACTAACCTCAGGTAATGGGATGGGGTCCAAAAGTGACTTCTGCAAATTCTGAAGTGGGTCTTCAGAGTGAGAGGATATAACATCTCTGTCCCTTTCCCATTTCCTGCTCTTAGAGTCTGAATACACTTGTTGGCCCTAGTAATGCCATCTTGGACCAGGTGCAAATTCTGGCTCTCTGATCCGGGATCACTCACTCAGCCTCTCTGTGTTTCGGTTTCCTAATTTATAAAAGTAAATAATGGAATTTTTATCCTGGAATGCTGTGAGAGTTGAATAACACACACACACACACACACACACACACACACACACACACACAGATACTAGCAAAGTAACTGTTCCTCAAAACATTAATTTTAGAGCAGGAGAAAATGACTAAGGAAAATATGCTTTTCTATTCTTTACATGCTAAAAACAAATATTTATAATCTCATGATATAGTTACTTAAAATGCAAGACGGTTAAAACTGTATTTCTCAACCTTCACAAAACAAGTTAGGGACATTCATATACATGCCCCTTCTCTATTATGCATTTCTGTGGAAGGTTTCTAACTCTAACCAAAGTCTTCCCATTGACAGAAATTTCCTCTAAGCCCAGAACAAACACAAGTACATTTTCAATTTGTATTCAGTTTAACTATGAGATTTAAAAAAATAATAATTTTGAAAAGTTTTAAGGTTACTACCATGTTGGGAAACAACAACAACACACACACACACACACATTATATATGTAACTTATATACATATAAATTATTGATGGCGTTCAACTGTTTCTTGGGCCATGAATAATCTTACCAAGCACTAGCCAAAATGTATACCTCACTTATATGCTTGGATATAAATATTTCCAAACACACAAACTACCATATTTTCTGTGTGCTATATCTTTTCAATTTCAAAAACATAGTGAGAAGTATCTCTCAGTGGGAATGCAGTTATGCAGTTAAGTAACAGGAAATAAGTTTATTCACAACTTGATAAATTAGAGAATGTGCTTTTGAAAAGTCCTAAAGAGTGTAATCTGTCCAAGGTCATCCTTCAGTTAGAATTATAGTTGGTGAAATTATTATATAACACATGTTTTTTCCTGTTAACATATTTGATCGTATGCTGTTTGATATGCCAAATTTACTCTGAGGTCATTGTGTACCAGAAGGTAGAAAACTACACCATACAGTAAGTGTTTCCCATTTCCTCAAATGTTTGCACTGCCATTCATTTTGAGTCAAAAAAAAAAAAAAAACACTCATGTAGATATACCTGGTATCCCTTAAATACTTAAAGGAATAGAGGAAGTTATTTCATATACTACTCCAAGGAATATAGCAATTTTTCAAGAAAAAGAAATGATGATCCCAAAATATTTGCTTTATAACTTCATACCATTTTAGACAACAGCAAAAATGACAACAATAATAGTAATTGCTATTTATCGGAGTCTGCCTTAGTAATAAAAGATTTTCATAAATTAAGTCATGTAATCTTCTTCACAACTTTAAGAAGAAGGTACTATTATTTTTCTCAGAACAAGAAATGGCAAAGTTGAAATTTGTTCTAACAGTGAAATATTAATTTTAGCTAGCAAATGAATCCCCAGAAAGTTTCACATTTGAAGCCTAGGGGAAAAAGTTGGTAATTTGTTTCTTTAATTATTTTCATTTAAATTCAGTTCTGAGGGATGGAGTTTGTTATTTCTTGGTTGAGATGTACAAGAGGATTGAAACTGATGTGTGTTTCTGAGAATTGACGCTGGAAAAAGGGATAGAAATAGGGACATACCTTTATATTCTCATTATAAGATTCCCCTTAGTTCTTTTTGTAATCAAAGTAATATAATTACCAAAGGACTACTCTTCAAAGCAGTAGTCTTAAAGATACAGTGATTATGTGAGAATTATTTGGATAAGGTGTGGCTTCAAAAGTATGAAATTTCAAGTCAAATTATAAAATTCAACTAATTTAATAATCTAATTTAATATATAAGCAAAATTTTCAAATGTTTAAATTTTGGGTGTCTAAAAACCTAATGTCATTACAATATCATTATCCTGTGTGTCATTAGCTGATTCAAAATACAAATGATCACTGTCCTTCAAAGTTGTTTATAATGTTCCTCAAATAAGATGCATTCTGATTTGAATGTAATGGTTAAACACTGAAATATGTCCATGGCATTCACATTATATGCAAAACTCAAAAGGAAAAATAAAGTAATAGAATAGAAGACAGAAAGCTAAAATACAGGACTCCAAGGAAATAATGAACTTCTGTTTTATGTCAATTCTCTGCTCAGATGTAGCACATAAATCCAGTTATTGTAAATAAAATATAAATGACTCTCAGTGAGAATATCAATTTACCATATTATTATACTAGGATAGTTGATAAACAAGTCCATGACAGCCACAAAATTATTTCTAGAAAATAAACAAACTAAAAGATATATTCTGCATTGTCAAAAAGTTGGAAAATGCCCATATAGAGTCACTTTACAATAGTTAATGGTTTTTATTATTAAAAAATACATACTCTAAGCAATCTAGAAAATGTAGCAAAATATTAAAATATTAAACATTCAAATCACTGACCCATAGATATACACTCTTAACATTCTGGTAAAATGAAACATTACAAAATAAAGACCATATGTATTTGAAACTTGTAGATGTACTTAACATTTCATCATGGCCACCTCCTCAAGGAAATAGATTTACCTGAATGTTTTTATTATTAATGTTGGAAATTTAACTTTCTCAATATTTGTAATTAGACTTCAAATAAAAATATTGTTTTCATTACTTTGTTGTCTGTGTTTTATTAATTCATGTTTTATGTGAATTTATAGAGTCATAACCTTGACTTAACCCCCCCCAAAGAAAAATAATTTGTTACAACCTAGAAAGCATTACATATACATAGGTACTCAAATACTTATTATATATTGTATTTTTATTTTGAAAGTAAATCTTGAGAATGACTTTATAACTTTACATAATACATTTGGTTAATATCGTATACTAATTTAAAAAGTATATATATTTAAATCACAAATATAATTCTATATTTGTAATCCTATTTCCCTGTTCACCCTGCTTTTATGGTTAGACTTACATTAAAATTTTTGCAGTAATAATTTGTGTGTATACTTTAAGTGGCTCAGAAGATAACAGTTTTATCATCCTCTAATCCTTAAAAAAATTCCCTCAAATGAGGCTAACCACAAAGTGATAATTCTCTCAAGTGAACAAAACATCATGTACTAATGGTTATATCAAGATAACAAAATAAATCATTTGAGAATATTCCCAATGTGAATATCTTGAAATGACAGGTGTAGTATAAAAATTACCCTTTTATTCATTTTTTTACGTCACCCTTTTAAATACAGAACTGAATTTCCTGGAAATAATGAAAGCCATTTGACTCCCCTAAATCAAGAGGAAGCTGAAAAACAGAGTGAGAGCTAATCTAGGGGCTCTGAAAAGCTGGATTCCTAACTAAGAATATGGTTTAAAGCCAGAGCTCTTGGAAAGGCTACCCCAGCAAGGAGAGGATGAACTCAGAAAAAAATTCCACCAGCTCAGGGTGAGCAGAAGGAAGTTGGTTTGCCTTGACAAGGATCCTGGATGAAAAAAAAGAGAATCCCCTGAAAATAAATGCCACTTGTGCTTTCTGAAAACTCCAAGGGAGAAATTAACACAAAAATCAGTTCCCTTCCACAAAAGTAAAAGAGTATCTGCTCTAGTGGGAAACATTCAAGAACAGATTTGGCTTCATTTCCACATATAAACTCTTATTTATAAGGCTCCTAAAAAAGAACTCAAACCTCAAAACAATATATACACAAGGAAATAATGTGCCAGGTAAGGTAATCTGCAGAATCAACGCAAGAATAGACACCTGAATTCAGTTAATGGAATTCAGTTAATGGAATTCTAATCAACATTTTAAAATGAAAATATAAAGGCACAAAAAGAAAGGGAAGTCATATTAGAAAAACAGGTAACATGTGAAATAAAAAATGTAATTTTTAAGCTAGACTAGCCAATATCATAAAAATTATTTATGTAATAGAAGATTAATCTGAGGATATTACAAAGAAGACAGCAAAGGGAAATAAATAAGAAATGTAAAAATCAGGTAGAAGGTCATGAGAAAAAGCATAAAAACCTCTAACTAATATTTACTTGGAATTCTGAAAGGAAACAAAGAGAATAGCAGAGGCCATATTCAGAGTTAATAACAAACATTTGTTCAGATTTGAGAAAAGACATGAATCTTCATATTCAAGGAGCACAGTATTTCCTGAATATGATAATTAAAAATCTCACTTTGATGTAATGAAATTGCACAGCTTCAGAAACAAAGATCTATTCACAACAGAGAAAAACTACCAAGAGACAATCAATGATGTTGACAGCAAATTTCTCACCAGCAAAAAGAAAAGCCAAAAGGCACTGGAAAAACATCTTCAAATCGTGAAAGGAAACAATTCATCATTTGAGATTCTAGAGTCAGCTAAGTTACTCTGTAAGAATGGAAAAAATAGGGGCTCCTGGGTGGCTCAGTCGGTTGCGCTTCCGACTTCAGCTCAGGTCACGATCTCGCGGTCTGTGAGTTCGAGCCCCGCATCAGGCCTGCTTCCGATTCTCTGTCTCCCTCTCTCTCTGCTCCTCCCCCGTTCATGCTCTGTCTCTCTCTCTCTCTATCTCAAAAATAAATAAACGTTAAAAAAAATTAAAAAAAAAAAGAATGGAAAAAAAAAGAAGACTTGAAAATTCTAAAAGATATTATACTAATAATTTTTCCATGTACGGACATTCTTCAGAAATAAGGGAATTCAATCCTAAAGGAATAATTGAGAACACAAGAAAGAAGGATGAATAAATATGCTGTAAACAGTGGTTAAATCCAAGTAGACACTGATCTTATGAAATGCAAACAAATAGTGACTATATTTAGAGTTGCTGAAACAGTTACTACTATAATAAGGTGCAAAAAAGTAGTAAGAATGAAGGAAGAGTGAACAGATTCTAAACGACCTAAGGGCTTGAGAAGCAGGTTAGACACTGAATTGTTCCAGAAATAGTTTTGTAGAGTATGGATAATAAAATATTAAGAATTCAATAATAAAGGGGAAAATATGAAACAGAAAAACGCTTTCTAATAATAGTCAATAAAACTGAGAAAACACCATTAAATTATTTGGAATAAAATGGACCTAATTACCAATTGTTCATGCCTAGTTTTTTTTTTTTTTTTTTAATGTTTATTTTTGACAGAAAGAGAGAGTGGGTGGGGGAGAGGCAGAGAGAGAGAGGCAGAGAGAGAGAGACAGAGAGAGAGAGAGAGAGACAGAGACAGAGACAGAATCTGAAGCAGGCTCCAGGCTCTGAGCCATCAGCACAGAGTCTGACCCAGGTTCTAATTCAGAAACCATGAGATCTTGACCTGAGCCAAAGTCAGATGCTTAACTGACTGAGCTACCCAGGCTCCCCTTAAAAATTATATAGAAAAAGTGATAATAAGTAAGACTTACATGGCCCTTACTATGTGCCAAGCACTTTGCTAAGCACCACACCTATGCCCCATTTAAAAGTTGAATTAAAGATAGTATCAATTATTACGCTATTAAATTAGAAAAAAATCCATTATTTTTGTTTTTGCTTTATCAAGTCATTTAAACTAAAAAAAAATTGTTCACTCATTTCTCCCACCTCATACCTCTTACAACCATCAATCTGTTCTTTGCATCAATGAGCTTGTTTTTCTGCTTTTTACATTTTAGATTGCACATATAAAAGATATCATACGGTATTTGTCTTCCTCTGTTTGGCTTATTTTGCTCAGTATAATGCTCTCAGGGTGCCATGCTGTTGCAAATGCAAGATTTAATTATTTTTCTGGCTAACACTTGATTGTATTTATATATCACATTTTTTTTAAATTTCTTCATCCATTGATGAACAAAGCGCTTTTCCCCCCTTCTTGGCTATTGTAAATAATGTTGCAGGGAACACGGGGGTGTATTTTTCTTTTTGAATTAGTGTTTTTGTTTTCTTCAGACAAATACCCAGAAGCGGAATTAGTGGATCATAAAGTAGTTCTATTTTTAGTTTTTAGAAGCACCCTCATAATGTTTTCCGTATTACACAAGTTTACAATCCCATCAACAGTGCACAAGGGTTCCCTCTTCTCCACATCATTGCCAACACTTCTTATTTCTTGTCTTTTTGATAACAGCCATTCTAACACCTGGGAGAAATATCTCATAGTTTTGATTTGCATTTCTCTGATGATTAATAATGTTGAGCATCTTTTCATGTACCTGTTGGCCACCTGTACCTCTTCTTTGAAAATGTGTCTATTCAGATCTTTTGCCCATTTCTAAGTCAGATTTTGTTTTTGCTACTAAGTTGTATGAGTTCTTTGTATTTTCTGGATATTAGTCCCTTACTGGACATATGATTTGCAATTATTTTTCTCCCGGTTGACTGCCTTTTCATTTTTTGATGGCTTCCTTTGCTGTGCAGAAGCTTTTTGGTTTGATGCAAATTAAACATGTTTATTTTTGCTTGTGCTTTTTTTTTTTTTGGTGCCAAATTAAAAAAAAAAAATCATTGCCAAGACATGTCAAAGAGATTACCACCTATGTCTTTTTTTTTAGGAGTTTTGATGGTTTTAGGTCTTATGTTCTAGTCTTTAATTTGAATTAATGTTTGTGTATGGTGTTAATGATCTAGTTTCATTTTTTTGCATGTGGTCACTTTGTCCAGCACCATTTATTGAAGAAACTGTCCTTTCCTCGTTGTATATGTTTGGACTCTGTGCCGTAAGTTAATTGGTCACCTACGTGTGGGATTTATCTAGAAAGATACAATTCGCCAAAACAGTCTCATAAATCCGTAAATATCAAATAAATTTGATTATGGGTGGTTGAGAATAGGAGAAGAGAATCTTATTGCAGAGTGGCAAAAGACTGCACTTCAAGAAAACTGAAGTAATTCTGCTACATACTCCCAATGAATTCCTGTTAGATAAACTGAGGATGCATATGTGAAGCAAGGCTAAATACTAGATAAATCTGAATACAGAACAATAACTGATTCTTGGAAGAAAAGTTGACTGAGGTCCTGCTGGTTGTGCTCTGCATGACCCATTAGCCACCATCCCACCCAGACTTCAGTGTAAATACTGCATGCGAGGGTTGTGCAATCCATGATGTGAAAAAATCATATTCCCTAGGGAGTAAAACTGTGGTGCTTTACTCCCCAAAGATTTAGATGTTGAAATAAGTGGGGAGGAGTTTTAACCTGAGCACACAGATGTTCATACAAAGGTCTCTATTCTCTTCTACATGCTCAATGTATAAAATTTTAAATAAAAGAACCAACACATAGGTGCACTGTTCCTGCAATGGAAGGAAGTAGCTATTACCAATGTCAGGGATGTGTGACACTAAACCAAGAAGTTTTTAAAATGTAAATAACACTGTAATACTTCTATTACTAAAACAAATACAAGAATGACGGTTAATTCCTAAACTTTTATTTAAGCCATTAATTTTATTATTCTACTCTCTACAGTAGGCCCTCAATTTGCCCTTATTTAAATTCAGGAGTCTGACTAGTTGATCTCTTATATTCTATTTAAATTAAACCCTCTACTGTTTTATGATTTGCAATTCAAAACTTCTAAGTCCACTTTAGCTATACAAATATATTCGTTTCTTAAGTAAGTAAAAGGGCCTTGAGTTATATTAACATTGTATTTTACTAAGCAATTTAACCAGGTATATGAATTCCTTTGGTAAATATCTCACCAGTTTAAAAAAAAACACTACTGCTTCTTTGTGAATTTAGTAAGACATTTTTGGAGGATATCTGAACCAATGTTTCCATCATATTCTGACAATTCAGTATGGCATCTTCAGTTACAAACCTTGTAGTCCTAAACTGATATATTTTCTACAAGATCATTTTGTTTAACTTCAAACATCACAGGTTCCTTTGTAAGGAGGAATAAAAGCAATTTTCTTTTAAAGTGAACTGAAACCGGATTGAAAAAAAAATGTTCTTTTGTCAAACTAGAACTATTATTTCAGTTGGAGAGAAATCACACACAGAAAAGAGTATAAAGGTACTCCATGAAATTATTACAAGAAGAAATGCCAAAACAAAAGGATTAAAAGTGTTGTCTCTTCTTCAAAAATGAGTGAACTCCACAATAACTTGACATTTTTATGTCAAACTGTGAAGTACTTTAAATGCAATATACTTGAGTGCCATATACATTCACAGCAAAATTAGAATGAGTCTTCTTACTTAGAAAACCTAATGAACATTGGAGTTTTATCCATATTAAGGTGTTTTTTGCTGACTTTCAACTATTCTTTTCATTTTTTCTAAAGAAGTACAATATTCTAATGTTCAGCAAAGATCAGTATAAATTATAGCATAAACTGAATATAATATAAAAATATTACTTTGTTTTCATCGTAACCATGTTTTAGTGTAGAAAATGTTATTGTGAAGGGATGTTTTTATTCTGTACATTCCTCTAGTTGCTAATGTACAATAAAATAAATACATGTAAATAATATATAAAATAAAATGAATACAAAGAACCCTACTTTTATGCTACTAACCTAATTGTGGCGACAACTTAGGAGCACACACAAAGGTGAGAGAAGAAAGAGAGAGAGAGAGAGAGAGAGAGAGAGAGAGAGAGAGAGAAGAGGAGAGGAGAGAGAAAGAATGATGGTTGTGGACAACTGTGGTTTAAGAAGTGTCCTCAGAAGAGCTGAAAATGCAGACTGTGAAGGATGAACCTGACAGGGCTTTCTAAAACTGTAGGAATTAATATGCACATGTGAGAAAGTTATGGATTAAACTATTATTTAAATTATTAACCCGGGGTGCCTGGGTGACTCAGTCAGTTAAGCATCCAACTTTTTTTTTTTTTTTAATGTTTATTTATTTTTGAGACAGAGACAGAGCATGAACGGGGGAGGGTCAGAGAGAGGGAGACACAGAATCTGAAACAGGCTCCAGGCTCTGAGCTGTCAGCACAGAGCCCGACGCGGGGCTCGAACTCACGGACCGCGAGATCATGACCTGACTGAAGTTGGCCGCTCAACCGACTGAGCCACCCAGGCGCCCCAAGCTTCCAACTTTTGATTGGGGTTCAGGTCATGATTTCATGGTTTGTGAGATCAAGCCCCACGTTAGGCTTGCTCTGTGTTGACAAGAAGGAGCCTGCTTGGGATTCTCTCTCTCCCTTTCCCTCTGCCCCTCCCTGATTTCTTTCTCTCTCTCTCTCAAAATAAATAAACAACAAAAATTTAAAAAATAAAACTAAATTAAACTAAACTAATTAACTGAGACCTTCTTAGAAAAAATCACAAACATTCTTTCTTAAAGCTCCATTCTGGTGACAAGGGAGACAGTCATTATAAATTCCCTCTCTTACTGAAAGCAATCAACACTGCTGGATTATAAATGTATGTATTTTAGGAACATAAAAAATTCGCAAAGAAAGCAAATGATATGTCACAACAAAAGGGAGAGGAGGTCCTATGCAAGCCAGTGGAGCACGGGAACACTGAAATAGATGCAGTGCAAGATTTATCCACTCAGGAGAGGTTGGCTTCACTGTTTGAGTCTGGTGGAAGGAAACAGATGTGTGAGGCCAGGGCCTGATCAAATCAGGCAGCCTGAGAAGCGACTTCCTAAATTGAGATACCCATAGTGCAAGGCTGAAACAAAAGGAAACCAGCAATCTAATACACCCTAAACATCACAGCCATACTTGTGTATCACTAGGGTTTATTAAACAAGAAAAAATTAGAAAACATGCCAAAATAACAGTAAGCAGGATGGAGGGATCCAGTAAAGATAAAATGTTTACAATTCTTATTTGGCTGAGGGGGGAGTCGTTAGTGTTTGGTTTACTTTAGACTTTTGTTAGTTTTGTACACATTTTGTAATTTCTGTGTATGAACTGTTTTTATACACAATATTTTTGACACCAGTGGGTGGGTTTTTTCCACACCAAAAACCAATTCTCCAACTCTCTGAATACCAAGGGGTGTCCTACAATTCAATTAAATTCTGACACCAACCACTGGAGTTAAGGCAAACCCCACAGATTAGGGACTCACACCCAAAACACTGTCCCAACTTCAGATGTCATTCACAAACCCTGGGCTGCTGTTCCTTCTTAGTGACCAGCTATAAAGTGGGTGTTCACACAACACCCTCCTCGGGTTCAATAATTTGTTATAAGAGCCCACAGAACTTAGGAAGACTCTTTACTCACGATCACTGGTTTTTATAAAGAACATAACTCAAGAACAGCCAAATACAAGAAAAAGGCATACAGACATATAAGCAAAGAGGCACTAAATTTCCATCTTTCCTCCAGGTGTGCATCTCAATATGCTTGCAAACTGGGAAGCTCTCCAAATACCACTCTTCAGGGTTTTTATGGAAATTCCATTACATAGGCATGACTGATTAAATTATCGTTCATGGGTGATTACCTGAGTCTCCTCAGAGATCAGGGCCTGAGTGGTTCTTCTGACAACTAGTCCCCATCTTTAAGCCATCTAGGGGTCCACTGAGAGTCATTTTATTAGCATAAACACCGATATGGCTGAAAGAGTGTTATTATGCATAACAAAAGCCACTCCCATCACTTAAATTCCAAGGGTTTTAGGGGCTCTTGTGTCTGGAAGGAGGAACAAAAGACCAAGTATAGATTTGTTATTATATCTATTACACTATGAAAACTAAATGAATTGAAAGAGTACATTCAAGATTTTTTAAAAATTATAAACAAGTAAAACATCGTAAAGATAACATACAAAATTGAAATAGAACAGGTGGAACAAATAGAAAACAAAAATTAAATCAGTGAATATACAAATAACTTGACTGATATTAAGTAAATGGAATAAATACACTATTAGGACAGCAATTTTATAAGACTGGATTTAAAAGTTCAACTGTAAGTTGCTTACGAGGCACAAACACAAAATATGAGAATATAGAATGAATGAAAGCAAGTGGATAAATAAGGAGATAGTGTGTAAATACTAAGCAAAAAAAATAGTTGATGTAGCTATGCTATTATTCGACAACACAGACGTTAAGTCAAAAATAGCATTAATAGAAATTAACAAGATCGTTTCACAATGTTGTTTTTGCTTGCTATCTTATTTTTCTGTCACACACTGGATGAAGCATATTAAAGATTTTACAGTGTGTTTTTGAGATTTTTCTCTCTTCTGTGGTTATGAAAATGTTTATTTACACATTCCTGGACTATGGGTTTAGGTTTTATAGTTCAAAATTGTTATTAGTTCTTGGTAAATCAAAACTGTTATCATTATTAACTAATCCCAATTATTTTCTGTTAATGTGCTTTATCTGAAAGACTACTTTGTACAATACTAACATTGTGCATGTCCATGCACAAGGACATGGACATGTCTATGTCCATTCATATACTGTATCCATTCATATGCAAATAGCATAATATTCATGCAATTGGACTCTAAATAGAAAAGGGGATAGAAAATAAAGAAAGAATATTAAAGACATGACACAATATTTTCCAAATGCAGTTCAAAAAACAAAATAAGTATCCCAATTAGGGATTTTTATGAGTAAATATTGAATGCCAACCAAGATAATTACAAAGTAAACTCAACTGGGTACACTGTAATTAAACTGAAGAAAACCAGAGATAAAGAGAAAAATATTGAAAGAAGACAACAAAAGACATAGTGCATATAAGGGAACAATTATATTAATTATTGTTAATTTCTCATTAGAAAAAAAATGAGGTCAGAGGAAAATGGAATGTCATCTACAAAATGCTTTTAAAAAATCTGTCAACCAAGATTTCTATATCCAGTGAAAATATCCATCAAAGATAAGGATTAAATGAAGAAATTTCACAGATACACAAAACTTAGGATAAGACAATAGGTACTCTTATAATGTATCTCCATTGCCTGGAATGAAGTACAAAAATGAAAAACTCACACATAAATTCCTAAGTCACAAGGGAAAAAAAAATTAGCCTAGAGCAAGGCTTGGCATGATTTCTATAATAACCTTCTACAAATCACTGCTCTAGGAAAAAAAAAAACTCAATAGACTAAAAAATGTGTGTTACTTTAAAAAGGAAGTACTTTAAATGTGTGTTACTTTAAAAAGGAAGATCTGAAACATACTACCAAAATAAAAAGAAACAAAATATGAAAGGCTAATATTGGAAGAACATTTATCACAAAAAATGTTACTGTAAATTGTGACTGAATAATTCAAATGACCATAAATTGGGGGGAAAACATACAAAATAATCATTTATATATTTATAGAGCACAAAGCAGAAACACAAGTGTCCTGAAAAGAGATATGCATAGGAGACTGAATATTGGCTACCAGAGTTCAGGAAAAGTTTCAGAAGGAAAAAAAAAATAAAATTATATAAATGATGGCAAACTGGAAGTACTATGAAAAAGATGAGACAACGTGAAAAAATACAAGAGAGATAGAGAATAAAAATAATAAACCTATGAACAATGAGATAGAAATATATGAATAGTTTTAAAAATTTAGGGAAAAAACAGATATGAAGGAAAGCAAATGGGGATCCAACATGTATATATAATTGTATTTTTCAAGTTGGAGGAGGCAGGATAAAATGGTGGAAGGAAATACTTTTCTAAAATGTAATCAAAAAAACTAATTTTGTCTCAGAATTTTATTAGGTTTGCCATTTATAGCTTGCACAATGTTTTTTCCTATTTCTGAAATAAAATTTAAAAAGAACTACTAGAAAATAAAAGAATGTTGTTTTAGAAGGTTGTTTAAAGGTAATACTGTAATGTATATATTAAAATTATACACTGCCAATCAAGCGGAATGTCAATATACTTCCTTATTAGCTTGAGATACAGGCAGGTTAAAACCCACTATTCTAGTATAGTTATTGGTAGCATTCCTCCATCACTCTCTGCAGTGTTCCAGTTTAGACAAAACATAGAAAATAGAAAATAGATAGTTGAGATCTTGAAAAAACTTAAGAATGGTGTTCCCAGGAGTCCCTCTTTGTAGAACTGTCTTAGAATCTAAAGGATAAATTTCTCACAAAAAAAAAGACAATATACAGCAAGAGGATTTACATATAATTATGATTTACTTATATAAAACAAATTTGGGATGGACTGATAAGAAAATATGTATTTTTTATAAGGTTCCTGGACAAGATAGAAATTTATAAAACTAATAAAAATCAAATGTGGACTAGAAAAGAGTATTAGATAGTGTAGGAATTCTGAACTTCCTCTAATTTTATATATAGGATACCAAAGTATATCATTTATAATAGATAATTCAGTTATTAGAACTAAGAATCAAAAAATATCATTAACCAAAATGTGTAAAGAAGGGAAAGGTGGAGAAAAATGAATTATACTACTTTTATCACTGGTCATAGTAGGAAATGAATAACTACTATATATAAATATATGAAAGTGTATGTGTTTTATAAAGTGATGACAAAAAAGAAAGTACTAAAAAATTACATACTTGGGGGGCCTTGGTGGCTCAGTCAGTTAAGCATCTGACTCTTGGTTTGGCTCTGGTCCCTGGGATAAACCCAACACTGGGCTCCCACTGAGAGTGCAGAGTTTGCTTTTGATTCTCTCTCCCTCTATCTCTGCCCCTCCCCCACTCTATAAAATAAATAAACATTAAAAAAATAAAATAAATTATATTCTTCCTAACTGTAAAAAGAAATAAATGGAAACACAAAGCAAATAAAATAAAGGCTTTTTAAGAGGAGAAAACAATACTAACATATGGTAAAACCAAGATTGAATTTGATGATTACTGTAAACTGTCTCAATTTGCCTACTAAAAGAAAAAAAATAAATTGAATTCCAAAGCAAAATTTAATACCATGCTGTATACAAAATCAACAAAGTAGTTACAATTCCAGAAGTAAAAAGGACAACACCAACAAAATGAAAACAGGGTTACTTTCTTAAACACAAATTAAATTTGTGCCTTTGAAAAGTGACAAAGAATGGTACTTTGTTATGAAGATACAATAGTTATTAATATCTATGCACCAAATAACTCAACATGAATTTTCATAAATCAAAACAACATGTAAATCACTTCCAACAGAGCAAAAAAGGAAAGACAAATATACCGAAGACACAGACAATACATGTAAAAGGAAATATCAATGGTTTTAAGACATGTATGTTTCAAAATTTTATATGAACATACAATTTGATGCAGAAATTTCATTTCCAGAAATGTATCCTAGTAACACGCTTATACTTATTCACAAAAGCTATTCACTGTAGCCTTTTTATACTGGAAAAAGATTGACAACAACCTACTACAGGACTAGGTAAGTAAAATTTGGTATTTTAACACAATGAGACATTACTTTGCCTTTAATATCAGAGTTATATTTACTAACACAGAACAAGCTCCAGGACATACCTATACACACACACACACACACACACACACACACGTATGTAAATATGTGTGCATGCATATTCGTAAGTGTGTGTATATATAGAGATAGACACATATACTTAAATATATACATATGTATGTACGTGTGTGTGTGTGTGTGTGTGTGTGTGTGTGTACATTTAAACAAAAAAGACTGAGGCGCAAGTGGTAGACTAGTGTTAAACCTCTGTTATTTTCTGGGCATGTGAAGGCTACATTTTTTCAGGAAGCCCATATTGCCCAGTCCTTTTGCTGTTTCAGGACCATCTGACTACTTAAGGTCATGGACTGTGAGCCTAAGAGACACAGGCCACCTTAAGGCTTCCGAATGGCTTAAGCGAAGCCTTTAAACACTTGTGAATGAGTTCCTCTCCTATTCTTCTGCTCTGTACTGGAGGACAGAGCCTGTATTCCAGCAGGTATGAAAGAGAAAGATGAAGACGGTCAGACCAGGTCACTGAGCAAATGGATAGAGCAGAGCACTGGGGCTCTCCGCTTCCTCGTGTCAACAACAGACGGGATAAACTGAAATCAAGAAATAACTGTTTATTTAGTTAAACCACTGACACCCCAGGGTTGATTCCTTAATGAAGCTTACTTTGGAGTATCTTAATATGGTACAGAGCAGAGTAGGCAGGGCAATCATCAGTGCAATAAACTGATAACATAGCTGATAAGGGTAAATGGAGAACTGAGTATCAGGAGACAGGAAGGTCTGACATGAATTTGTAGTGTCTGAACCATTTTTAACTAAATCAACTACATGTGTATGCTATCTATGTACGGGTAAGTTTTAGATTTCTTCTTAAATGAGAGAAAAACCAGGAGAATCTGATCAATTGTCTATGGGATAATATAACCCTGGATGCTAAAGCATCAGTGTATTTGTGCCTGGACTTGTATGTGGTTCACACAATGCTAAATGTGAGATTACCAAAAAGCACTACACGCTACTGCAGGCAAACCGGGGAGGAGTCTGATATTACACTGAAAGCGTCATGGTGTCTAGGTTTAAATCCAATGACAAATATTCATCTGATATGGCAATCAAAAGTGAAATTTTTAGTCAAAAGTAGTTTTGAGGGGCGCCTGGGTGGTTCAGTTGGTTAAGCATCCGACTTCAGCTCAGGTCATGATCTCACGGTTTGTGGGTTCAAGCCCCACATGGGGCTCTGTGCTGACAGCTCAGAGCCTGGAGCCTGCTTCAGATTCTGTGTTTCCTCCTCTCTGTCCCTCCCATGCTCATTCTCTGTCTCTCTCTGTCTCTCTCTGTCTCTCAATAATAAATAAACATTAAAAATAATTTTAAAGTAGTTTTGAGCCTCTCCATGTACAAAGAGTGCAAAATATTGATTCTTAGAAACAAAATATTAAAAAGTAGATATAAATCTTTAATGTTAAAGCAAACAGGACAGATAAGATGCATGAGAAAGTAACCCCAAAGATATTAAGCACAGACACACTCATTGTTTTACTGACTATACTAGGGATATAAAACATCCTTAACATGATCAAGAGTTAATACCACAAATGAATTGTGGACAAAAATGACAAACTCAGTAAACAATAGGAAAAGCAATCAATCTGGCATAGAAAATGAGAATCAAGAATTACAGCCCATGATCAGGAAAATCTGGCAAACATGGAAAGATTAAGTGTAGACCAGAATTAAGACAGGTTTTCTGAACATTCTGAAGTGTTATTATGCAATTATTTATTTATATGCTTAGTGTTTGTTTTCCTCCATAAAATACAAGCCCAAGAGTATAAAACTATGGTTTATCATTTTCACGAATGAATTTTCATATCTCAGAATATTATCTACCATATAAAAGCAACTGAATAAAAATCTCCAAATTAAAACCATTATCTTAATGGTTTTTTCCAGTTACTGGGTAAAAAGGAAATTGAAGTTTATTACAAACCTACTTAAACTTAAACTCATTGATTGTCATAAATGTCATAAATGCAAAATTTTATAAATGTTAATACCAATATCTTATAAAAGTATATTATATACACACACCTGTATATGTGTGTGCATACTGGCTACAAGTTTTATATTTTTATCCAATATTCAATAGTAACCAAGACATAGATTCATTATCAGTTTAAGTCACTCAAAATGTTTCCTAGTTTGTTTTTTTATTAATTTTAGAATTTAAAGAACTCCTCTAGAATCCAAATGGACCATTCCTAGGTATTAGAATTAAGGCTCTTGTGCCCCAAATGGGAAAACACATATTTAAAAACTTTCACACTATTCCAATGTATCCAAGAGAAGACGAAAATGTAATGACTTGTCCAAGATTAAGACATGGAAGCAGTTGCTCAGATGTGTAAAATTTGAAAAAGTGAAATAATAAAGCCATGTTAAGATCCTGAAATAATAAAGGATCCTAAATAAAGAGAAACATTCTTAGTTAAACTTGAGATGTTACCGATATAACAAATTTTAACCTGGACCAAAATATATCAAACCCATAATCACTAACATAAATTTTAAAAAGTCTAAAGAAAACTTTGCACTGAAAATCACTGGCTACCCATCACTCACACTACAAGGAAAATAACTATTTCCTAAATTCTGTTGAAGATCACAAATATTTGTAGTTTCTCTATTTTACATATTAAGAGATACTAAAAAATCACCCAATATTTTAATAATGGCTTCATTACAAAACAAAGGCATGAAATTAACAGTGAAGACAAGCTAGAGGAAATAGAATCAGCATAGAAAAAAAGGAAAATTAAGCAATTATTGAATTTAAACTAAACTATTTAGAGAAAAAAAATCCTTCCTTAAGTTTATCCAGCTATGAAGAAAGAACAAGCTATAGAAAGTTATAATCCATAACAATGGCAACTAGAGAACAAGTGAAGCCTTCAGAACTTTAAAATAAAATTACCAAAAGCAAAAAAAAATGAACAAACAGATAAGTGTGGGGAAATAAAATGAGAAATCTTCTCAGAAAGTAGAATTCACACAGCCATATTTGGTTACAGGGAGGGGAACAAATTCTGGGTCAGGAAAGCAACTGAAAATTAGACCCCAGGTGAGAACAAGAATCCCAGGTCCTTCACACCTACTTTTCCTTTTCTTTAGCCAATGAAGATACTCCAATGGCTATTTCTACCCAGGTTACCAGTTCTAGACTCAGTTTACGTTTTTCTCAGTTCTCCAGAAGCCCAAATATTTAGATTTGGATCACAACTTAGAGATGACTCCACCATTTACAGGTTTTTAATTCTAATTATAATGAGAGACATGAAAACATGCGGGTCAAGAAAACAGGCCATACTTCAGATGTGTCAAGTAGGTTTAGCAAACTGAGAGGTAGGGCAACCAGTTTGGTCTGATGATTTGCGGACTCACTGTAGTGGCTAAATATATGCAATAGCAATCATGAAAGTTACCAGAATATATCTGAATTCATTGTTGAAGTATTTGGTAGAAATTACTCAAATGGGGTTATGTGATTTAAATCAAATTAATTAAGTCATTTTAGGTTTTCTGAAGCAAAGTGTGCTGAAATATCACCACTGCAGCATTTTAATAAAGCTTAGGTAAGCTGATGTATAAAAAAGCATCTAGAATAATGCCTGAAACACATTAAAAGCCCACAGAGCTTCCTTTCTTTTCTAGTGCTCCTGATATGAATATGCATGCATATATATATATATATATATATATATATATATTTATTTATTTATATGCACACATACATACATATATACATTTTTTTGGAAAGCATGGGTATATACATTATTTTTTTTTATTTTATTTTTTAGGTTTTTAAATTTACATCCAAATTAGTTAGCATATAGTGCAATAATGATTTCAGGAGTAGATTTCTTAGTGCCCCTTAACCTTTTAGCCCATCCCCCCGCCCACAACCCCTCCTGTAACTCAGTTTGTTCTCCATATTTATGAGTCTCTTCTGTTTGGTCCCCCTCTGTTTTTATATTCTTTTTGTTTCCCTTCCCTCATGTTCATCTGTTTTGTCTCTTACACTCCTCGTATGAGTGAGGTCATATGATTTTTGTCTTTCTCTGACTAATTTTATTTAGCATAATACCCTCCAGTTCCATCCACATAGTTGCAAATGACAAGATTTCATTCTTCTTGATTGCCGAGTAATACTCCATTGTGTGTGTGTGTGTGTGTGTGTGTGTGTGTGTGTGTGTGTATGCATGTATGTACGTGTATGTGTATATATGTAAGATAAATATATATACACACATACATACACACATACATACACACACATCTTCTTTATCCATTCATCCATCAATGGACATTTGGGCTTTTTCATACTTTGGCTATTGTTGATAGTACTGCTATAAACATAGGGGTGCATGTGCCCCTTCGAAACAGCACACCTGTATCCCTTGGATAAATGCCTAGTAGTGTAATTTCTGGGTCGTAGGGTAGTTCTATTTTTACTTTTTTGAGGAATCTCCATACTGTTTTCAAGAGTGGCTGCACCAGCTTGCATTTCCATTGATCAGAATATATATTAACTTACCAACATCCTTCAAAGAACTGTGACTCTTTAGCATCCTTCATCTAGAATGTGTATATATAAATACAAATATGAACACAGCCATAATATACACATAATAAATGGTATGTAATATGTATGACATATACATAATACACTGTGTGTGTGTGTGTGTGTGTGTGTAAAACATTCTAGGATATTTAGAAGCTCTCATACTTTGCTCATATTGCTTATATAAATGTTCTTAAAGTCTTTTCCTCATAGAATGAACACAGACCAGGTATTTTTTCTAGACTGTTCCTGTGTAATTCATCTCATCTAAAATAATCACAAATTGGCTCCAAATATTTTCAAATATAAAAATCATAATTACAAAGAATAGAGGCTAGAAATAAAGCAAGGAAGATGGACTTGTACAATACAAATAAACTGAGTACCAGTTGACAATTCTGGATTTTTGAATAGCTTTCTTTTTCTTTTTGTATTATACTCTCCTGTGACTTAAAAGAACTTATATTTACAGGGGTAGAGAGTACCAAGCCAAAATGTTAATAACAGAACAATAGATCATTATAACCAATGTTGCCACATAGTAAATATAAAGAAAAGTATCTAATTTGACATCCAGCAAATACACTTCCTGGCACATAACTAGTATGTCATGAATATAAAAAATAATGATTAGTATGTCTCAAATTAAAAGTTGTATTGCAAACTCTAATATTAAACTATTTCAGAAAATTACACTTTTTTTTAAACTAGGTATTTCATTGCTTTGTTACCCTTTCCTTATCTAAGATGTAGTCTATCCAGACTTCCACCAAACACTTCCTGAGTAAAAACAGTACATATATATATTTTTTTCTTTTTCATTTCTTGGTAGCCTTCTAATTAGGAATTCCTTCTCTGAGAGAAAATAATTAATTGGCCATTTTATGGCATATATCTTATCCATGAAAATGTTTCAGGGTATATAATAGAACTGTAATTATATATTGGTCTTCTCTATTTATAATTTTTACCTTTAAAATCTCAACATTTTAAAAGTAATTCGATAAAAGATTCATACTATATTTTAAGATCTCATTAGAAAAGTCAATTCTTTCTTTCATAAAACATAGATAATGAACATTTACATTCTTTTAGTCTCATGCTTACACTATATGCAAGGGCCTTAGCTACTCCTTGAAAAACACTTGAAAATAGTTGAGAAAGCTGAAAAACATAAAAAATATACATACAACAGAATGAAAAGATGACAAAGCTAATTTGCTTCACAAGAACAGAGTTTAAAGGTTAAACTAAACAAATTAAGAAATTGAAATTTCACTTTATTAATTTATATTAAGGGATATAATTATTTGTATAAATTAATCACGTAAGTTTGAGAACTTAAAGCCTCAAATATAAACAGAATCAGGAATTTGATAAATGAATATCTTTGTAGGGAAACCACAGATATTTTCCAAATTACATTAAAAATGCCGTGTGATAAAATAAACAAACATTAAAAAAAATTTTGAAGATGCCAGGGTAGCTCAGTCAGTCAGGCATTGGGTTAACAGCTCAAGCCATGACATTGCGGTTCCTGAGTTCTAGGCTCCACATTGGGCTCTGTGCTGACAGCTCAGAGCCTAGAGTCTGCTTTTGATTCCCTTTCTCTGTGCCCTGCCCACTCATAATCTCTCTCAAAAATAAACGTGAAAAAAATTAAAATTAAAAAAATGCTATGCAATGTTTCTTTTTGTTTGATTTCCTTAGATTTTTCTCGCAGTATTTTTTTTATTTGTATTAGTAAGAAGTGAAGATATAAAAACAAATTTACAAATTTAGGGCTATTTTATCTGCTAGTAATAGAAAAGAGGGAAATCAAGGATGAAGGAAAGGGGAAAATATTAACAGAGTTTTAGGAAATGAGGGAATGGATAAAATAAAGTCATATTACCATTTGAAAACAGGAGGGCAGGGACAAAAGCGGTTAGTGGAGTCAGATATGAGCACCCCATGTATGTATGCACTCAGGTATGAGGTTAAAGTTACATCATCTTGTTTGTTGGGGAGGATCTTAAAGCCTAACCAAAGCTATATATGCAAACTGCCTTTCTTAACTATAATATAGGGCTTACAAAACTTACTGAAATATTTTCCTTTACAATTATTTAAATTTGTCATCTCTCAGGGCGCTTGGGTGCTTCAGTAGGTAGAGTGTCCAACTTTGGCTCAGGTCATGATCTCGCAGTTTGAGCCCTGCGTCAGGGTCTGTGCTGACAGCTCAGATCCTGGAACCTGCTTAAGATTCTGTGTCTCCCTCTCTCTCTGCCCCTCCCCCACTTGCTCGCGCGCGCGCGCGCTCTCTCTCTCTCTCTCTCTCTCTCTCTCTCTCTTAAACACATTGAAAAAATAAAAATCAATTAATCCATTTCTCAACTCTCAAGTAGAACAGAAAATGAATGTTAACCCAATGGGTACTAATAAAATCCATAAAATCTCTCTCTCCCGACAAAAGCCCCTCCCCAAAAAACCTCTAGGTCTTCGTGCTTCTCAGAATCCAGTCTATAAAATCAGGTAGAATTTTAGATGAGTTCTCAATAGAGACTTTCCTTCTGTCTCCTTTGAAAAGATTTTCAAATCTAATTCACTGTCAGTATTTGAGGAATTTATACATTGATAATAATGTCAAAGGAATTATCTTTACTTCAAGTTATAGTTATCTGGTTTTTGCTATTTATTATATATTGTTTGTTTTTATGATTTTACAGTGTTATATCAGGGGATGCTTAAATTTCTAGCAATGCTAAATCTCTTACCTAAAATAGTAGCGAGTCAGCCATAATAATTGTTAGTATTTCTAAAATCCAATCCTGTTTTCACATGAAGGACTTTAAACTTATTTGTCTACCCTGCCTGAAATGCTCATTCCCAGGGTCTTTATATGGATGGCTCCGTCTAAACTTTCAAATCTGTGAGTAAATGTTTCTTTTATAGAAAAGTCTTCCCTGATTATCCTTCCCTGATTATTACCCTATTTAATCTTCTTTGATGCACTTAACACTTCCTCAAACCATGTTATATATTTGATCATGTGTTGATTATGCCTTTTCCTACTGGAAGAGCGAACTAAGAGAAGGAGCCTTCTAACATTTACTATGCACCTGAATCCCTGGGAGCAATGTTTGAAAACTGGTATGCACACAGTATTTTTTGATGTCTTGAAGGAATAAAGGCATTTAGGGATAAAATCAATATATGATTATTATCATCTTATTCTTTGGTAGAAGTTAGAGGTTAACATCTTGAGGTCCCTAAAGTCACTACCTGAGTTTGGATCCTGATACGGTATTTACCATCTGTGTGGCCTTCAGTTTGCTAATGTTCAAAAAGGAAAAAAGAAACACTGCTGTATAGAATTATAGTAAATGCAAGTAAACGAGTTACTGTGCATAGCAAAAAGGATTACAATATGTGATTTATCTTTGCTATTAATAACAAAAAATCAAACAATTTTATTGATATAGTAATATACGAAGGATTTTCTAGATAAGTCAAAGCAAAAGAATTGAGAGTATGATTATATTATTCACTAAAGACATTAGAAATGGCATATTCTAAATTAACTATAAAAGGCAGAGCATATGTATAAAAAAATAAATCAATCTATAATGCCCTTGAATTTCAGAAAAACAAAATTAAAAAAAAAAACAAAAACAATGACTGAGAATACAGCGAACCATCTAAAATACAGCACTTTTCATCTACTTGTGAAATAACAATGTAAAAGCTCAGTAAAGAAAGCAAGATTATGCATATTCATATAATGCTTCAGTGAACATGATAAATGAAACATAACCACAAAATCATCATGCTATGACATGATTACATTTCTTTTCACAGTTACCTGAAAACAAAGATTATTATGTAAAATATTTCTATGTTTTCAGAAAAAAAAAGTTTAAATTTCTAACTGAAGGCAAAAATAGAATACATATTTTAAAAAATTGTCAAATATGACATGATTTCAATGTACTGTTTTTTAATTAAGAAAGTTTGATTGAAACAAAATCTTACGAGAAAAAAATTACTTGATTCTCTGATATTTAAAAATATAGCTTTAGCATTGCTTAACAATAAACAACAAATTATTGCTCAATCTTGCCCTAATTCTTGTTTTCTTGAACACTTGTGATTGTCTATCATGGTTTATTCTTGGCAAATTCCAAATGTTGAGGTTGTTCCAAGCTCTATGTTCCAAATGGAGGGAGTCTCAGCACCTAGTTTTTGGCTGACTGGAGGCTAAAACCTCAGGCAGCAGCTTTAAGGTATGAACACATATACAGTCTTGTGGGACCCCAATAGAAATCCTGCTGGCCTCTAGACCAGGCGATCTGGAGGTATTCCCTGGGTTAGTTGGAAATATCAGAGATCTAGACAAGTGTATAGTTTCTTTCTGGGAGGTACCATAAAGGCTGAACGACAGTACAAATATGCAATCCCAAGCCCACATTCCCTGAGAACACCCCTCTGGCCTCTAGGTATGTGACAAACCAGAACCCTGCCAGCCTCAGGCCAAGTTCCTGAATAAGAAAACAGGCCTCCTTTAAATAAAGACTGGGGATGTGTTCAGTCTTGTCTGTGCAGTGCCCTTGTGGTAGTCTGCCAAGAACTGTCTCTTCAGTTGTTACTGTCCCATAGGCCCCAGGAGCAGAAGCTTCCCTATCAAACAGAGCCAGGTGATTAAGGACCACCCCTTATGTGGACTGCACATGCTCACTGGTTTTAGTGAGGCACGGGGAGAGCAGAGGTCCAGGGCATGCATGCCAGCTTTACAGTGGGTAAGCAGGAGAGTACAGGCTCTACATGCACCTGCTGGCACTAGCAAAGCAGAGAGAAGGCACAAAACTGGTACCCTCTAGTACCTCTGTCCCTTGAGAGAGTCCCAACAGGTCTCTGCCTTGTGGCAGATACTACAAGATTAACATGTGAATCTTCTTTACATATAATCTAGATGTCTTTCAAATTGCTGCTTTTGACCTGGGCCCCACTTCAAGTGAGTATGTGCAATCTCGGAAGGCAGTATCTGCACTCCCTCCAGCCTTTTGGGTCTCCTAAATTTTAGCCCCATTGGTTTTCAAAGCTGGACATTAGAGGACTCATCTCTAGTGCAGATCCCAAGAGTTGGGGGGCTGGATGTGAGACCAAAAAAAAGAAACCCTGGTCCTCAGGGAGAACCTTCAGATTTGTAAGATACCTTTCAATGTGTGTCACCAAGCCTCAGGTAGGGTTTTCGTTGAGACTATGTCTCTGCCTCTCCTACCCATTTCAGTGTGGCCTTTTAAAATTATTGTAAAGAAGCTGGTCAGCCAATTTTTAAGTCTTTTTCAGAGGGAATTATCTCATATACAGTTGTAGGTTTGGTGTGTCTGTGGAAGACAGGTGAGTTTAAGATATTCCTATGCTGCATCTTAGTCCACCCTGCCCCCCACCCCCTGGCATTCATTTTTATATATACACATACTCCTCTTTGTGACCAGTGAAGCAAATTTGGGTGAACAAATGTGGCAAGAGTAAGTGGATCAACATGAAAATGAAAGAGTGGTTAAACACGTTTGTATATGTTTTTTTATAAACAAAAATAATTCATAGCAATTGTAGAAAAATTCAGAAGTATAGAAAATTAGACAGAAAATAACAGTTGTCCATATCCCCACCAGATAATAAACACCAAAATATTTCATGATATATCCCTCAAATCTTTTTCTCTTACTTTCTACAAATTCTTTTAGAACTATATTAACATATGTAAATAATTATATATATCAAAAGCCCACAAATAGTATCAAATATATAAATATTCCATACAATATTAAATAATTTAAATAAATTCATAAATGTTAAAATAATTGGATTCATTTGAAAATATCATCTAAATTTTTCACTTAAAGCTATAAACTAATCTGCTTTTAAATTTTTGTTTAAGTTTTATTTATTTATTTTTAGAGAGAGAGAGAGAGAGAGAGAGGAGTGAGGGAGGGGAAGAGAGAGAGAGGGAGAGAGAGAGGGAGAGAGAGAATCCCAAGCAGGCTCTGTACTGTCAGCACAGAGCCTGACGTGGGGCTGGAACCATGAGATCATGACCTGAGCCCTGATCAAGAGCCAGACATTCAATTGACTGAGCCACCCAGGTGCCCCTAGGGTAATCTGTAAAATAAATAAATATGCAGAGCCAACCATTATTAATTCATTAATTTAAATTAATTAATGCCAAATGGTAAGTTATTAGAACAATTATAAGTTTTCACTTTTAATATAAGCTGATTATACTCTTGTATATATAATTTATGTTCATAAGTGCATTTCATATCATTTCTTTAGAATAACCTACCAGTTGTAAAATTGTTTGGATAAAGAGAGTGTATTTATCCCCACTGTCAGTCTGGGTTCTCCGGAAGCAGATGTTAAAATTAAGTTGGTGGTACAAGATTTTTACTAGGAATAAATAGCTGTGAAAGGAAGGGAGGCAGCAGGATTGAACAGAGGAGGTTGGTCAGCAACGTAGATCCAACATTTATTTATTTATTTTCTCAGTGTCTATTCATGTCTTTTGTTGTTTTTTTCTTTTGGTGTGTTCATCTTATTTCTTTTCAGGAGTTTATCATGTATTAAAGATATTAATCTTTTCTGTCTCATTGTGTTTTGCAAATAATTATATAGGACCCACTTCTAACATTAATAGTACAATCTATTTAGATAAATTTTTTTTAATTTAATTTTACTTTTTTTTAATTTACATCCAAATTAGTTAGCATATAGTGCAACCATGATTTCAGGAGTAGATTCCTTAATGCCCCTTACCCATTTAGCCCATCCGCCCACCCACAACCCCTCCAGTAACCCTCTGTTTGTTCTCCATATTTAAGAGGCTCTTATCTTTTGTCCCGCTCCCTGTTTTTATATTATTTTTGCTTCCCTTCCCTTGTGTTCATCTGTCTTGTGTCTTAAAGTCCTCATATGAATGAAGTCATATGATATTTGTCTTTCTCTAAGTTCTCTTAGCATAATACCCTCTAGTTCCATCCATGTAGTTGCAAATGGCAAGATTTCATTCCTTTTCATTGTCAAGTTATACTCCATTGTATATATATCTACCACATCTTCTTTATCCATTCATCCATCAATGGACATTTGGGCTCTTTCCATACTTTGGCTATTGATGATAGGCCTGCTATAAACATTGGGGTGCATGTACCCCTTTGAAACAGCACACCTGTGTCCCTTGGAGAAATACCTAGTAGTAGTAGTAGGGTTGTATGGTAGGTCTATTTTTAATTTTTTGAGGAACCTCCATACTGTTTTCCAGAGTGGCTGCACCAGTTTGCATTCCCTCTATTTAGGTAATATTAACATACCTTTAACACCAATTTTATATGCTGTTATAAAAGTTTATCTTATTTTCTTTTTTTTTTTTAATTTTTATTTATTTTTTGAGACAGGAAGAGACAGAGTGTGAGCAGGGGAGGGGCAGAGAGAGAGGGAGAGGGAAACAGAATCCAAAGCAGGCTCCAGGTTTTAACCATTAAGTACAGAGCCTGACATGGGGCTCAAACCATGAACCGCAAGATAATGACCTGAGCCAAAGTCGGACATTTGACTAAGCCACCCAGGCATCCTTATCTTATTTTCATACTTGCTATTTCTTGTAAATAAAAGTATTAATAATTTTTTTTGCATGTTGTAACTTGCTACTTTACTACATTTTCTTATTCAAATAATTTCTGAATGGATTCTCATGATTTCTTGGTATGCAGGCTTAGCATCTATAAACTTTACCTATTCTCAAGCATCAATTATTTGATATCAACCAATTCCAATACAGCCTGGTACCACAATGAAATGATACAGTGGGGAGTTCTTGGGGGATGGAATAAATGTATTTTGCTTGTCTGAAGAATGTGATTATTTATTATCAGATGGTAAGACTATAATAGTCTGTGGACCCTCAAAATGCCAGAGAAATACTTCTGGTTCCACGTGTGTCATAGACTGTAAGTCTAAAGTTCTCTTTTGTCTGGCAAAAGAGTGGATGCAGGATTAAGATAAGAGACAGCTAATGTCGGGGCGGGGTGGGGTGGGGAGATAAGAGTCCTGAATAAGGGTCCTTACCCCTTATTTATTCAGATCAGAAGGCTTGCAAACATGTTGGGCGTATACAAAGAGAAAAAAGAAACTAGGAACATTAACTTGGGGATGTAAGGGGAAAAGGGGATTTTGAAGATATACAGTGTTTGGGGTTTGGGTCAATATAAAACAAAATCTGGGCACCGGGCAGATGGGTAGATGGTTGTTAACAGCAGACAGGAGGCGCCATGCCTATTTATCTTTGCTAGCCTAGAGGATGAGACAGATAGGGGGCATAACCTCACAGTTAATAAGGCACCTTTTCTTTTGTTAACTATCTCCACTCCAGGCTGCTTTGCCTGCAATACAGTGATCCATAGTCCAATTCACCAATTTACCTAACCTGGCCCTATTCTCTTATGAAAGCAGCTTTCTGCTATAGTACTAAATTTGGGGGTGCTTTCACCCTGAATATCTAATCTTGTTATTCCTATGTATTGGGCACCTTGGCACCGTTTCTATTTCAGGCTTTTGCCTCTCCCTATTTTGGGGGGCTCTTCACCCCCTCCATATTTTGGGGTGCCTTTGCACCTCCCTATTCCTGACACCTTTGTGCCTCCCTATTCTCGAGGTGTCTTTGCACTCCCCGTTCTTGGGGTGCCAATTTGGTTTACCCAACCTCGGCTGTGAGCATTTTATGGCTTTGTATTTCTTTATGCCTTGTTAACCCACTGGTGTAAGCCCGGGCGATTCCTAAGCTTATCCCCCACACAGGTGCTCTTCCAGGACTTTGTCACACCTTCTCAACATAGGAGAGAAACAATGTGACAATCTCTACAAATGCACTACTGGATAAATGACCCTACATTCCAAGACTAGGTCATCAACAGTGGCCTTGTATTTACCTGGCTCTTTCTCTCAGGATGCTTACCCCTGGAATGCCTAGGCGAACTCTGTCCACATAGAAGCCCACTCATATGTGGTGTGCTCAATAATGACTGGTTAAATATGCATACAAGAAAAAAATGTTCTATTTTTTGTCCAATTTTATTTCACCTAATATTACTGTTCTTCTTTATTTCTGTTCAAATAATGTACATTTTATCATTATAAATCTAGTGAGTTTTTTTTTTTTACATAGATTTCTTTTATAAAGCATAAATTGGATCTTAATTTTTGGCACCATGTGAATATATGTCTTTAGTAGGAAAGTATAATTCATACTGACTGCCACAATCGCTATGCTTGTGTTTCACTCTTCTTACATAATTTTATGATGGTTTAACATTTTCATATGTAATTAAATGTATTACTTTAGCCATATGAATTATATTATTCTGGTATTATGGAATTTATTTAATGGAGCACTTCATTCAATTTTTAATTCTTCTGGAAGTTGTGTTCAACTTAAAAAATACATTTGTCTATTTTTCTATTTGCATCAATATATAAATGATACATATTGACTTTCAACCTTACATAAAACCCAGTAATTAGTTATCACTTATTATTTATCACAACCAGTCATACTGCTAAGTATTTTGTAAGTAGGTCTCTTGATCTTCATAAAACGTGTATGAGACAGGTATTGTTTTTATTTCTATTTATTTTCAGAGAAATCAAGTAACGTCAAGATCACAAAGGTTCACTCAAAGAGAAAACTGGAATTCAATTAAACGTGTCACATTCCTACACTACAAGTTCTTGATCGCTAGCTACATTCTATTGCTATAATTTATACTCCTCCTTCACCAGTGTAACTTGGAAAATGCCTTATCACACATCTCAAATATTACCTCTCCACCCACCCACACACACACACACACACACACACACACACACACACACACAGCATGTGAAATTCTCTCTGACTTCCCAAACATGATTACTTGTCCCTTTTTGTGTTTCCCATCACTTGCTACATCTGCAAACACTTACCATATTTTTTACTAGTGGTTGTCTGCCTGCTTCTTGAACTATATAGTGAACTGCCCTTACTCTGCTTTCTCAAAGTCTGCCATGATCATTTACCCATAATAGGTCATGGGTGAGTCTCATCCATTATACACATGAATAGTTGAATATATTGTCCTGTTTAACTGGAACTACACAACCAGGAGAGGTCTCAAATATGCCTGTGTTAAAATTAAATGTTTTATCAGTATTTAATGTATTCAATAAAAGAAAATCCAGACTGAACCAAATTTATGTTACTAAGTACTTAACGCATAGAACTGTCATAATTGTTTCTGTGCTTATGCAGATTGTTTTTGGTGATAAAGGTATGCAAAATATATTAGAATATACAAAAGCAAAATGAAACATAGTACCAAAATATTCTGATCACCATGCTCTCAGGATCTTAGTGAAGAGTATTCTAGCAAAAGCAATGCCTGTTGAAGTTAGTTGAAAGAAAGAAAGAAAGAAAGAAAGAAAGAAAGAAACAAAGAAACAAAGAAAGAAACAAAGAAAGAAACAAGGTACCTAATTCTAAAATCTCGTTGGAATTTTAACTTTGTTTCAATTTCACTCACCATTAACTGCAGACAGGTTGACTCTTCCTGAAGATATAAGAAATAGAGTCCTTTGAAACAGATGAGCTACTGGAGGGCTCTGAAGGGAACAGCAGTGGATCTTCTCTCAAGTCCCACTGTCAAAGATCATTTTCAGTTAATACAACAGGCTCGACTATACCACACTGTAATGCTTTCAATTATATTTATAGTGCTTATAATTATAATTATAGTTTTATAGTTTAGAGAACAAATGATCCAAAATTATTTCCATTGAAATTACTATCTATTAAAGCAGAAGACCTTATTAAAGAAATTAACCTTTGTATAAAAAAATGAACAAACAGTGATTAAAGAAGTGCTCATGATTCACTTCTACTTCAGATATTATCCCATTCAAAAGCATTCTGATTTCCATGCAGTCTCTACACTGGTAATGAACTGGAGTAGTTATGCCCAAGTTCTTCATGCAGATGATACACTGAGAACAAGAATTATATTGTCTCATGATACATATTTTACTTTCTTGCAATTAGTGTCCCTGAGTCATAAACATAGTAGGCAAAATTTCCAACATCTTATAATGATAAAAAATATATTTACCATATAGTCAATACATCAACTGAGTTTCATACTTTCCCTTCCTGTAACAAATATTTTATATAATTCTATAAATATACGTAAAAACATACCATAACACCTAGCCTGATTGGCAAATGAAAAGTGGTACCACTGTAATATTTTCAAAGTAATTAAAAATTAAACAAGTAAGGAAATAGTCAACAGTAATAAACTATGAATAGATTTCATATATACTTGAAGATTTTAAATCTTATATATGTAAAGCTTCTACATTTTTGTTGTTCATCACTACCTTTTCCTTACAAAATACAATAAAGTTTTTTAAAGTTGGGTCAGTGAGACTTAGAAGTTACTATACTGTTTCTTTAAATTAGACAATAATACGATGGAAAGCAGTATTTTCACAAAACTTTTAAAGTTTATTAGTTTATAATCTTCCGACATACATATTTTTCCAGTTTATATCAGAAAATTATAATGAATGAAAAGCAGTATCACCTGTAGTCTTAGCACAGAGCAATAAATACCACTTTTTTTTTTACTATACTATTATAGCTAAGATATATTTAAATAAAGGATTTTTCCCACAAAAAATGCTGAGAACATTAGTTATTAAATAAGCACACATTTTATTTTTTAAGTTTATTTATTTATTTTGAGAGAGACAGAGCAAACAAGAGCAGGGGAGGGGCAGAAAGCCAGGGAGAGAGAGAGAGAATCCCAAGCAGGTTGCATGCTGTCAGCACAGATCCTGCCTGACTTGGGGCTCGAACTCACAAACACAGATCATGACCTGAGCCCAAATTAAGAGTCGGTTGCTTAATGACTGAGCCACCAAGGCACCCCTATAAGCATACATTTTAAAAGTTTAATCAAAGTTCCCACTTTGATTTACTATGGTTCTTAAGCTCTTGAAATGTCATATTTAATTTTCCTAATTATTAAAACAATAAATACCTATTTTGGAAGATACAGAAAATATTCGGAAGCAAATTAAAAATTTTAATTGTTATTTGATATTCAAAGATTGAGTGAAAATAATTCTGTAAGTTTTTAATAGAAACATCTCCATTTCTATATTCCAAAAGACAAAGAAAATGATACAGTCAAAAATTACTGAATAAAAACTGAAGCATTAAAATTAACAGGTACAAACCTGGAGATATCACACAAGTAAAGGTAAACATTTGGAACAGGGGAAGCAGTATTCAAATCTGCCTATATGGTGCTCTTTATTTTGAACCACTATGATACGGCTTTAACACATGTCTGAATATATCCAATTAGCCTTCTGCTAAACTTCCAGGAGATGGGGTGAGGCGAATCTTTCATAGGGAATACCCCATGCTAGATAATAATGAATTCCCTTATTCTACCTGAATCCATATAATGTTATCAATTAGAAAGATGACAGGCAGTAACCTGTAACACTAGCTTGTTTTGAAACAGATGGACAATCGAACAAACAATATTTGTTCATTAAAGATTATTAGATACATACATATATAACAAATGCATGTATAAACGTAGCACATATAAACGCATACATAAAGACTTTATAATCTCCTTCAGTAAATCATTCCAAGACTGAATTTTTGATGGTTAAGAATTTTATGGTTTCTTATGACAAGGTAAGAATTTGCACACTTCAAGTCAGGTACTGCCTTCTTATTTCCCAAGGACATAGATCTTTTAGTCATTAAGACAAAGGTTAGATGTGGACAGAACCACAGAAGAAGCCAATTCTGTCTTTCATCTTGTCTCTTCTCATTTTCGGTTCACTCTTTTTGTCTCCTATCTAAGAAATCCCCAAAGCCTTTTCCTCACAGCCTCAACCACTAATGTGAAGAACAGGAACCAGCATCCATGCTTTAAGGCCTCTTAGCTCCAAGGAGCTCTTCTTTTTGTTTTGGAACAGCTACACACAATGCTACATTAGCTTCCGGTTACAACTTAGTGATCTGACAAGTTTATACATTACGCTATGTGCGCCACAAATATTGCTACCATCTGTCCCTTTACATCACTATTACAATATCACTGACTGTATTCCTTATGTTCTTTTTATTCCTATGACTTACTCATTCCATACCTGGAGGCCTGTATCTCCTACTCCCCTTCTCCATTTTATCCAAACCCCCACTCCCCTTCCTCAGGCAACCTGAGTTTGTTCTCCGAATCTGTAGTTCTGATTCTGCTTTTTCTTCATTTATTCTTTTTTTTCTTTAATTCCACTGATGTGTGATACAGTATTTGTCTTTGTCAGTGTCACTTAACTCACTTAGCCTAACACCCTCTAGGTCCACCCATGTTTCTCAAATGGCATGATCTTATCTTTTTTTTATGGCTGTGTAACATTCCATAGTGTGTGTGTGTGTGTCACTTTTGCCTTATCCAGTTGTCTACTGGTGGACACTCAGGTCGCTTCCATGCCTAGGCTATTATAAATAATGCTACAATACACATTTATTTTTAATTTGGGGGGGAACCTCTATATTGTTTTCAACAGTACCTGTACCAATTTACATTCCCACTAACAGTGCACACGGGTTCCTTTTCCTCCACATCTTGTTAACACTTGCTGTTTCTTCTTGATTTTAGCCATTCTGAAAGCTATGAGGCGTTATCTCCTGTGGCTTTGATTTGCATTACCCTGATGATGAGTGATGTTGAGCATCTTCTATGTGTCTGTTGGCTACGTATACATCTTCTTTGGAAAACTGTCTATTCATGCCCAATGCCCATGTTTTTAACTAGACTGTTTGTGTTTTGGTGTTGAGTTATAATAAGTCCTTTATGTATTTTGGTTACTAACCTCTTACTAGATATATCATTTACCAATATCTTCTTCCATTCAGTCAGTTTTTTGTTTTCTAAATGATTTCCTACGCTGTGCAAAAGCTTTTTATTTTAATGTAATCCCAATAGTTTCTCCTTGCTTTTATTTCCATTGCCTTAGAAGAGATATATACCAAAATGTTGCTATGGCTCACATCAGAGAAATTATTGTCTATGTTCTCTTTTAGGATTTTTGTAATTTCAGATTTCAGGTTTAGATCTTTAATCCATTTTGAGTTTATTTTTGTGTATGGTGTTAGAAAGTATTTTTTTTTAATTTCACTATATTTATTGCTGTCTTTAAATACAGTTCATATTTCCCAACATAGATTTATTACAAAAATCTTGTATGAATACAAATAGTTCTTCTGTATGTAGCTGTCCAGTTTTCCCAGCACCATTTATTGAAAAGATGGCCTTTTCCACATTGTATATTCTTGCCTCCTTTGTCATAGATTAATGAAAATAGAAATGGAGGCTTATTTCTGGGGTCCCTACTCTGATCCATGATCCCTGTGTCTATTTTATGCCAGTACCATGCTGTTTGGATTACTATGGATTTGTGATACATCTTAAAATATGGAATTATGACAACTCCATCTTTATTCTTCTTTCTCAGGATTGTCTTGGCAATTTGGAGTCTTCTGTATTTTCATGCAAATTTTAGTACTACTTGTTCTAGTTTTGTGAAAAATGCTCTAAGTGCTTATACACATCTCAGGTGAGTGTCAAAACAATTTCTGAACTATGTATTAACTTCAATTTACGAACAGGAAAAAAAAGAAGCTCAAAGGATTGTAACTGGTCAAGTTACTAAATAGTGAAGCTAAAATTTCAACCCTGGTTTTCATCTGTGCTTATAAACACTCTACCATATTGATTTTCTTTAAAAAATTTATACCTATCTACACATCTCCCCTCAAAGCATTCCTTTCTGAATTACATTTTCTTGTGCTTTCCCTTTGTGATGAAATTAATTAGTGGCTCTTTCTAATGCCGAATTAGTGCATGCTGAAAACCAGAGAAAATTTATTCCAAGGAGTAAATTCAATGATACAAATTTGGGCAGAATGACAGTCTTAGAAAGGAATAACTGAATATACTTGAAATCGTAACACAAAGACCACTGTTTCACTTCCCTCAGTGGTCTGAGGGACCACTTCCTCAGGGAAATTGTAACACTTCCCTCAAATATGTGTTTCTTCAAATTACATTGTAAGTCAGATACCTGAGCCAAAGAATTCACTGGGGGCAGTATTCTTCCAGGGAAGGACAAAGGGCCAAAATGAAGAAGATGGGAAAGAGTCTGAGGTGTATCTATTTGGACTCAGGTTCAGGGATCCAGTAGATCCGTAAAGGACTTACATGGGGGAGCATAGTTTCATATCTGGGAAAAGAAGCTTTAACTAATACACCCACAAATACAGAGGTGTTCTCACCAAAAGATGAATGCCAGAAAAAAGGACTGTTTTCAACCTACGGTAAAGGCAATTACCCAAAGCAAGCGAAGTATTAACCTAAACTAAAGTCAGGATTGGGAACTGCAAAAATAGTAAAAATAAAGGAATCAGGATTTTAAATTATTCATCTGAGTTGAAGTCTTAAGGAATCTAAAGTAACGAGGAGTCAAAACATAAAGTGAGGCATGCAGGCTTGCAAATGGTGAATTAACTATTTATACTACATTGTTTCAGTACTCCACACTCTCTTGAAATATAATCCCATCAGTTTTTGATGCCTACCACACCATATCAAAACACAATGGCCTAAAATAACACACATAGATTGTTTCTTACATTCTATGGCTTCATCTGGTGATTCTTTTGGTCTTGGCTAGCTGAATGGGGCTGAGTGGAGTAACAAAACTTTACTTACTGGAAAGGACTGCTGTGACAGCAACTGTCTCATTCTCTTTCATCACACAGTAGAAGAAGGGTTTCTAGCAGCTAGAGAAGGTTAGTGACAAGGGGGTCTCTACTTGCATTTACATCTGCTAACTTCCCACTGGTGAAAGCAAGTTGGTTGGCCAGACTAGCATTCAAATGGGACAACCAGCAATGTCACGTTGCAAAAGGGTGTACTTGCAGGAATGGGAGACATTTGTGGTCATTTTGGAATCTAACAAAATATTCTATAACTAAAGGCTAAATTTACTGAAGTTTTAAATGTTTTTCCAAACAGTGTTAAGAAATAAGAACACACATCCTATTTACTTCCTCAGTTTCGTTGGGTTTTGCAGGAACCTTCTAACATCAAAACCACTTGAACATAAATGCAAGAAAACCATAATCATACAGCTAGCAGGCAGAGAATGTTTACCAAAGTCCCCACATATTCCACAACTTAAGAATGGCATAAGACATTGCTATTAGATTGTACATAATTCCAAGTCTGTTTTACAGATACAAGTAGCTCACAGAGTCAGTCATGAAAAAGTAATAACTCTTTTAGAATCGGGCTCAATTTATAGGCACTTTTCTGAATTATTTTCCAAAATACACATACTAATATATTTTTTAAAGGTCTGAAAGTAATCATATAATGCTGTTAAAGACAGAGACGATTATGGGATAGTATTATGTTAGTATTCACTCAGTTACTTTACTAAAAAGTGATGATAATGTCTTTAGATAGGAAATACTGTTCTCTTTACTTTGCAGATAATTTGCTGGAATCTTCTGTCATTTGATGACTTTAACAATGCCTTGCACATAATCAATTACAACCTCAGCTACCATATCATCTCCATTATTGGACTGGTGGAGTAGATGTCACAGTTTTAAATTTATATGTAAAATGTTCTGCACTGAAGACTTCTAGCATTCTGTAAGAATATTCAATTTGAATAATAGTAGCTTGCAAATGCAGTTTTTTTCTGCATCACCAAAAGGTAAATAACATCATTTGATTTCAATTAAATAAAGTGACAGTAAAATCTTTGTAAGCAAAAATGTAACAATAAAAATACATTAGTATGGAAATTAATAGGCACACCATAACTTATGCTTTAGGACGCATTATAATGCACGTCAGCTGCTGCAATTGCATTTCTTAAAATACAAAACAAACTTTATTCACTAAATTCATGACAGAAAGGAATCCTGAAAAATTATACTTCTTTACAATGTCTAACTCCAATATGCTTTCCACTAGGTAAATGTTTGATTCACAGAGGACTCAGAAAATATGTAACACAGATGTATGCTAGCTAGAAGGTACTGATGAGAATGAAGTGATTAGATCTCTAAATTACTCACATTCTTTAATTCAATGCAATTAAATATATTCTCTAAACAGCTCTGATATTTCCAACAATTTCCCTTGGTTACTGCAAGAAACAGAAAATCAAGGAAGAATTACTGTACTAGACTGGCCCGGTCTCATGGCACTCAGTCTTGTACAGAAAGGGTATTTCTATCCATTCCTCAGAATCTGTGTCCCTATTTTAAAACCCTATGTTATTCTGAGACAGGCGCCAGAAGGTCCTGGAGGTATCCACCCTGACGGGTTCTGTCCTTCCTCTCACCAGCGTGACCTTGAGCAGCTGGAAGCGCTCTGTTCAGTTAGAGTTCTACCTAGGGCACTGAGATACTCTTTTCAGGTGGCGAGAGGCTGCACTGGCTCAAATGGGTCTTCCAGCCATTTCTTCTCTGGGAATGTCGCTGGCCCTCTGGCTTCTCTGCTGGAAACCAGGGACATGATCCCTATACTCTGAGAGTCCAAAATTTTTCCATTCTCACCATCTTCCTACATACTTGGCCAGAAAAAAAATCTTTCTAGTTTTAGTGGAACCTTTTCCTCTTTAGGATCAAAATATTTTTACCTATGTCCCAATATTCTCACATCTCTAGGGCTTAGGAAGATTCACAGGAGACTTTGGTATTCATCCTTTCCCAAACTCACTCAAAACAATGACCACAAATCTGGCCATTTGCTTATATCAAATGGATTTAAGATGGGAGTGATAAAAAATACAGGGATGAGATACTTAAAGTAGACTACCACACATACACCTAGCTTGCAAGGTACTAATACGACTCAGAAATGATGCATGTGAAATTTCTGGCATATGCTAGAGTTGCTCTAGCTCTCCTCCTCCTCCATTTCCTCCTCTCCCCCCTTCTTCTTCCTCCTTATTTAGACACATGTAAAATTAGACTTCTGATATGCCTATTTCAATTATTTGAAAAAAGACTACTAACTAACCTGATATATGTATCACACAGAAGATATTGGTGACCCAAGAACGAATAATAAGAACTTAATTTAGCAATGCTAAGCTACTGATACTTTGAAGGAGCAATATTTAAATCCAAAAGATGAATCAAACTTGCTTTGAACAATGATCAAAGTTGCTGACATCTTTCTTGAATAAACAATCTTCCCAGATTTCTGTTCCCCCACCCCCAGCACACTGTGCAGGCCCTACTGGATCTTCCCACATTTCTACTGCTATTTTCTTACAAACTTCAATTATTGCTGGGATACTGACTTATTGAGTAGATAATGATACTGCTATATATTCTTCAGACTAACCATTAAGGGGGCTGTGGTGTTGTTATTATGACTAGAGTATAAATGGGCTCCACCTTTTCCCAGCTGCAGTTTTCTTTCACAGAGGTTTATATAATTTACAGGCCATGATTCAAAAACACATGTGCCCACTTTCTGAGAGAAAATGCAGGAAAAGGTCAAGATTTTACGGCCCTGAGAAACTTGAAAAGGTGTTTACAGAGCAGGAGGCATTAGGAAACAGCTCCAAGGAACAGACCTTCCAATGAAGGATTTTACATATTTAAAAAATATGGCCAAAACCCCTGACACTAAGGCCATCAGCTGTTTTAACATTATATGAAGCGACATGGTGGTGTATCTTCTACCAGCCAAGAAAGAAGCAAGAGGCTGAGCCCCAGGATGAGAATTTTATGGGTTGTGACAGCAACCGCTCAGTAGGAGTCACACTAGAAGATGTGGCCATTTTCAGAATGCATCCTAGAAGGTCAACCTTTCACTACCAGCTTCTGAATCAACAGGCCTTTAGAGCTGAGCCAAAATGAGCTGAGCTTAGCACCAACGAGCCCTCAGTCTCTTGAGTCACAATCCTATCCAGGTCCGCATAAGGCTTAGAGAGAGAGAAAGTGGAAGAGAATCCCGGTTTACCAATCTGAGCTAGGAGGCCAAAGAAAAACCAAATGGAGTATTTGACTCACTTAAATCACAGTAAACTCTCAACTATGAGACCCAACAGCTGTCAGATTCTAAATCTAAACATGTGAGGAATGATCTATTCAAAGGAGCAGGTACAGAGTAAAAAATAATGGATGAAAGCGTTTATTATGGCACTTTTCTCTACCCCTTTGTATACAATGGACTGGAACAGAGTCATAGGAAGGGGATTTATACATTTACCCTTAAAATGTTGGTCATTGGGAAAAGATAGAATAAACATAACCCATAATCTTTTGAAGGGCACAAGATTTTTGAGAACAGTTACTCTGAGACTGATCTTATTACTACACAGAGGGAAGAGGAGAAGCAGTATAAATTTGATTAAGGCAGTAGTAGTGAGAAGTACATAAGTTCTAGATATATTTTTGGTAGATGACTTTATTAATGATTGGCTAAGATCCTGTGTGAGAAGACAAAGACAGAGGAGTAAAAAATAACTTCTAGTTTCCAGAATGAGTGACTAGGTAGACAGTGAAGTCATTTGCTTGGATGGGGAGGAGTGAAAGATCAGAAGGTCGTAGAGAACTTTCATAGTTTGATTCAAGACGTGGTTACTCGCTATTTCTACTTACATATCTCAATGATATTTCAAGTTCAACATATACTTATTCAACATTAAGGATTAAATGTTTGTGTCGCCTCAAAATTTGTATGTTAAAGTCCTAACCCTCAATGTGATGGTACTAGGTGGTGGGGACTTTGGGAGGTAATTAGATGTGGATGAGTTCATAAACATAGAGCCCCGTGATGGGATTAGTGCCCTTTTAGGGAAAGGAAGAAACAGGAACGCTTCCTCGTCTGCCATGTGAGGACACAGCAAATAGACAATTGTTTGTAGGTCAGGAAAAGGGGCCTCATCAGATGGCCAGGTTGAGCTAAGATAATCACTTTCTATACTGTCTATCTGCTAACAATCCCCTGCTATGTAGATATCAAGCCTAGACTTTCCTTCTGAGATTGAACTTCGTTGTTAAGTTTGATATATATACATTTGGTAATTGTTGGCAGATAGACAGTAATTAAATTTATACAAGTGTATAAAACTACCCTAGAAGAGTGTAGAGTAAGTAGAGGATGAAAGAAATTTGAGAAAGTACCTGAAGCCTAGAAAATAGTTATAAGTTAAATAGTTTTAAGATGTCAACAATGTATAGCTGTATATCTAACTTGCATTCTTGCTTTCCTTTTCCCAGCTCTGTGGGAAGGCTATTTTATACATTGTTTCATTTAATCCCTAGACATGATATCTATAATAATGATATCTGTATATAGAGTATACTCAAATATTTAGTGGGAAACAATGTCTGAAATAAACAATTTCAAGCAATAATCTCCATATTATTGTCTTTAGATTTCAGTAAAGGCACAAAAAAGAGAGACTGGTAAATATTTGCACTATCTATTAAAGTCTTTTATACTTTCTCGAAGTCAGAAATTTCCACATTTATAAAACATCAGAGGGGCAGGCTAAACAGACATTCAGACTGATTACAGAGCTTTTCAGGTTTTAAATGTCAATGCTTTTTGAACTATTTCTAACCTCTCTTGAATCAAATAAATGAAAAATATTTGCAAACTTTTTAAATGCATACTCTTACTAAAGACATGCACTCATTTAACAGAACTATGTATTTATAATGATGACTATTGATCAGAGAGGATATTATGGACAATCTCCTCTCTCTGCATTCTATCCTATTTTTATAAGGTATTTAACATTTAAAAAATTTTTTTTCAACGTTTTTTATTTATTTTTGGGACAGAGAGAGACAGAGCATGAACGGGGGAGGGGCAGAGAGAGAGGGAGACACAGAATCGGAAACAGGCTCCAGGCTCCGAGCCATCAGCCCAGAGCCTGACGCGGGGCCCGAACTCACGGACCGCGAGATTGTGACCTGGCTGAAGTCGGACGCTTAACCGACTGCGCCACCCAGGCGCCCCAAGGTATTTAACATTTTAAATAATTCCTTTACATATCTGTGTTTCCCATTAGACTATGAACTCATTAATGATTGAGAACATATCTTACTTATCTTGCATATCCAGAGCTTAGGAATGAACATAAGATATATCAGAAACTTAATGAATGATGTTTTAAATAATTTTCCGTATTTATAAAAATAATTTTTAAATTATTTTGTGAGGGGTTGAAACACAATATTTACCAGCAGATATTTTCTTTGAGATTATGATTTATGGTCAAAAAAGCATGAGTCTTGGAGACAGATTCAAGTTCATATCCTCACTATATATTAGCTTTACCCATTTTTATTTCCCTCTTTCTTCATCTCTGAATCTATGGTTCAGATTCATCTCTGAATCTATATAACTAAGTTGCTTGCAGAGCCTAATGTTTTTTGTCCTTCCCTCTCTGTCCATGGTATTTACCAGTTAAAACCCCACCCCTAGATAAACCCAAGCAGCTCCCTCCTTCATGCCTGTATTCCTGGGAGATGTTGGAGAGAAATCACCCAAACAGGCTGAGGTTTTAACTCTTAATGATCAAAAACTTCAAATGCACACTCAATATTTAAAAGAATTCTCCTGTTTATCTAATAATCTTGATGTCCCATTCATAATATTATTCTGTAACATCTGTCTCCTCAATCTGAGATAAATCATCTTTACACTATCGAAACTACAATGAACCAGCACATGAAAAGCTCAATTTGACATAACCAATTATCCTCAAAAATGTTCTTCACAGGGATATGGTGGGAGAAGAATTCTCTAATTAGAAAATTTCATCAGCTTTTCCATCCACATTCCCTTCAAATTCCAGGCCTGCCAATACCTGAAAAATCTTACTCTAATCGATAGGACAATTGATTTACTGTAAATCAATATAACAAACAAGAGAACAACATTAGCTAATGTTGAAAGTGCAAACCTTGAAAGTATGTCTTTACTTTGGAGCTGATAAAATCTACCAACTTGGTTTTTTACCTTGATCATCCTTGGTGTATTCAACTGGCTTGATTCATCCATTCATCATAAAGTTTGAGTGACAACTAAGTACCAGGTATTGTTATAGAAGATGGACTAACAGAAATGAACAAAATTATAAAGCCCTCACTCATCAAGATAATATTTTAGTGGGGAGAGCTATATAATTAAATGTACAAACAAGCATATACAACAGATCATGAAGAGGCAACTGCTAGGAAGAAAAATAATAATAAAGAAAATATATAAATAAAAAGGGCCATGTACTTGGGACTCCTGTTTCACAAGGTTGACAAAGAAACCCTCATTAATAAGGGGGGGGTGCTAAGTAGCTCAGTTGGTGAAGCATCCGACTTTGGCTCAGGTCATGATCTCATGGTTCCTGAGGTTTGAGCCCCACGTTAGGCTCTGTGCTGACAGCTCAGAGCCTGGAGCCTGCTTCAGATTCTGTGACTCCCTCTCTCTCTGCCCCCTGCCCCTCCACCCTGCTTGCACATGCTCATTCATTAGAGTTCTAATGAATGCTATAGTGCAAGCCATGTGTATGTGAGAAAGTTTCCCACAGACGGGACAGCAAGCACAGTAGCCCTGAGTAAGTGTGTTAGCGAAACAAAGGAAGGCCATGAAACTAGGAGCAGAGTGATCAGGAAGAGTGCCAGGAGGTGAGGGCAGAGAGACAGGCGAGGTCCATCTAGGTTTATGTATACCAGATTAGAAAGCTATAGCAAAAATTCAAGCACCAATTATCGTGGCTTGGCTGGGACTGGTAAAGGTGAAATCATAAACTAGGCTAAATCTGGAATATGCTTTGGTAATACAAGGTACGAGTGAAAGAGACAACTGGACAATGACTCTGAAGCTTTTGGCCATGGTAAATAAGATAGGAATTGCCACAAGGAAAGCATATTGTAGAGAAAATTATGTTCATTTTAGAAATACTAAGTGTGAGATTCTGAATATACTATCCAACAGAGATGTCCAAGAGATCAGTAGATCAAGGCATCTGGGGTGAGGGGGTAAAGATTTGGACTAGAGATTGTGGCTGGTATTTGATGCCATGAACCTGCATGAGCTCACTTAGTGAATTTAATGAGAGGGAAAAAGAGGTCCAAGGACTGACATCTAGCACCTCCAAACATTTAGAGGTTAGGGAGGCAAATAGCATACAGGAAAGGAAACTTAGAAGGAAAAGTCAGAGACATAGGGGGAAGAAAAACCCATCGTATATGGTGTTCATGAATCCAGGAGGAGAAAATGCTTCAAGAGAGGAGGAAGAATCAGTTTTTCAAATGCTAAAGAGTGCTGAATTAACATGAGGACTGAATCCTGCCCACTGAATTTAGCAATTTGGCAGCCACTGGAGACATTAAGTGTTAGTTGTTGAGTGATACCTCTCTCTGTCTCTCAAAAATAAACAAACGTGAAAAGACAAAACAAAAAACCTCACGTTCTGTCTCTCTCAAAAACAAATAAACATTAAAAAAAAAAAAAAACCTAGGGTGCCTGGGTGGCTCATTCCACTAAGCGTCCAAACTTGGGCTGAGGTCGTGATCTCACAGTCTGTGAGTTCGAGACCCGCGTCAGGCTCTGTGCTGACAGCTCAGAGCCTAGAGCCTGCTTTGGAGTCTGTGTCTCCCTCTCTCTCTGCCCCTGCTTCACTCACTCACTTTCTTTCTCTCACAATAATAAACAAACATTAAAAAAAAATGGTTGTTTAGTGATACAATGAGCATGAAAACCTCATTGGACAGAGTTCAAATGAGATGGAGAGGGTGTGAATGAAAAGGGAGGCTTTGGAGTCAGAGGGAGTCCACCCTTATGAAAACCTAGGGGCATCCATCAAGTGAAGAGGAAATCCATGCATCAAAGTTAAGTGTACACCCTTCTCCAGGTCCCTTTGGCAAGGATTTTGGCACCAAAAATGCCTGCCCCTTACGAGGACTTTATACCTCTGTCAGCAGAAGTCTGGGGAAACCTCTTCTCCCTTGATGTCCACAGTCCCTTCACCACTACCGGTCCTGGAGTCACTAGGATAAATTTCTGTTTGTGCTAAATCACCATGAGAACCCCAGGAGTTGCCAGTTGGTCTTGATCTCCTGGGACCCTAATCCCCATACAGTGGTGCACGATGTCTTCCATTCGTCCTTCTAAACCCTATGCCTCCTGAGACTCATCCAGTGGGTCCTCCAGCATTCCATATCAGTCAAGAGCAAAATCTGTAGCTGAAAAACCACTTTTATATGGCAATTTTTTATCGTGTGTGAAATCTCCCTCTGCTTTCTTATTCAAAGGAAAGTCCAAATCAACCCCAATGGCACTGCTTCCCCTGCAGCTAAGTTGATGACTATTTTCCCTCTCACACTCTTCACACCACTAGGCTGAGAGGATGCGGGTGTGTCCTCACTGTTCCTCATACTCATTCCAAGATGATTCTCCCCGGGGGGGGGGGGGGAGCTCAACTCCCCAGGACATTCACCCCAGTTAGCAGGTCATCAGATCTCAACTACATAACTACTATGTTCTTCTTGTTATGCTCATCTACCATTTGCCTGGTCATATACTTCATCCACTTTGGCTCCTGAACCACTGCCTTTTTCTCCAAAGCTATCTGTGTCATAATTTTTACGGATCACTATATAACGTAAATAATTCTTTTCATCCCTGATCTCCTGGTCCCATAATCTCCAGTATCACAAAGTGATGTCAACAAAAGCTCATTCTCTTTTTCATGGTATCAATTTTCCAGTGAGATATGGACACACTTCATAGTACCAGTCTCCAAATTTTTATTTGAGTAGAACTATGTTACTAATTCTTACTAATGAAATGTGATCAAAATCAATGTGTGCCACCTTAGGACCAAGGCTTTTAAGAAGCAAGCTGGCTTCCTCTATCACAATCTTTACTCTTCTACCTATCGGATATGATGAAAATACCAGGCTGGTGAACTGAAAAAATTGAGGGAGTCTGAGTCTCGAATCATTTCTTCAAATACAGTTATCAACAAACTAGAAGCAAACTTTTGAAAACTATAATTCTTTTTTTTTTTGTCCCTACTTATTACCATAGGTCTAGCATATCCTAATTAATAAGCCATCTCTTATCCAATGATCTTAGCCTGGAGTGACGTCGTTCACCACTTCTATGGTCACACTCAAGACCTAACCATTACCAATAACAGAACTATAAGCACCATTTCAAATATTCTCCCATTTGAAACCACCATCATCTTTTTACATCCCTCCCTTTGTAACTATACACCAACTATTTTCAAACCCTTCAAAGATGTTTACCCCATTGATAATAGCATGATTTTAGTCCTTCATTCTCACAATACCCTGATACTCTCCTTACACATGGTTAAATATTACAGGAGAATTCCTTAGCAATTACCCCAGTTTCCTTGTCCCTATTACGCTGTCAGACATCATTGGTTAACCCACAATGTTAGTTAAATTCAGTTTCCCAAATAATGTCTGTCTGCTCTCATGTAGCTGAATGTGGCTGGGGAAAAAAAAATCACAGAACCTTGATAACTAGCCATTCATTAAATCTCCAGTTACTAACTTCAGAGAGGTCCATAATGGTGATACAATGTCATACTGTATTTCTTGAATTCACTTATTCCGTCACTCTCTTTTATTTTCAAAGATGCAATACTAAATCCATTCTCTATGGGGGCTGGTGTTATTTCTTATTTCACTGAGAACGTTAAGATGGAAGAAGAAACCCCCAAAAGATACCACCACCATTTACAGCTTCTGCATCTGTCCACCTATATTTTGCCTTCTTTCTGGTAAATTAGAAGTTCTTCTATCCAAGGCCAAGTTGTATTCTTGAGCACTAGATCCCAACCTCCTCACCCCTACACCAGGAATATTCTTAACTTTTCTTAACTTTCTTAACTATTAATATTCTTAATATTCTCTAGTGATTCACTCCCCAAATAAATAGGAAGTTATTTTATCCTGGAAATATTGCATTTTATTTTGTTCCTCTTCCAGTTGCTGTACAATTTTTCTTTTATAGCAAAATATATATAAAACATTGGTTTTGTGACTGATTTTATCCCTTCATCTTCTATTCATTTCAATCATAATTCCACCACCCACTGCAACTGTTCTTCTCAATAAAACCCCTGGACACACTAGATTGAAAGGTCTCTCTCAGCCTTCTGCTTTCACCACGTAAGGCAGCATGACGTGGTGGTTCCCACTCTTCTGAAACCATCTTCTGTGCTAGGCTATCACTCATTGGGTTCTTCTCCCAAAAAGAACAACCTTTTGGTCTCTCTATCAGTCTTCTTTATTGGTTCTTATTCCTTCCCCTGAACTCTATTTGGAGTATCCCAGTGTTTTGAAAACCACACACAATCTATCACTGATCACTGTTTATAAATACTCTAAACTCATACGTTCAACTGTCTACCAGTTATCTTAAATTGGATATCTAACAGTCATTTTAAGCTATAAAAATCCCAGACTGTTAAAATTACCTCCTGCAAAAATCATAATGAACAAACGAAAACCAAACAAACAAAAAAAACTCCTCTTATTATTATGCCCATCTCAATAAAGGTTAACTGAATTTTTCTAAATGGTAAAGGCAAAATTACCATCAATTCCTTAACCACTTTTCTTGCATTCCACCTGCAAAGCTCCAGCAAACGCTGTTGGTTTTGGTTTTTACATATAGCCAGAATCCAACTACTTCTCATTCTGCCACCACTTTGTACTAGGACACCATCATCTTTTACAGAAATTCTTGCTATAACCTACCAATTGGTGTCCTTTTGATTCTATCTACAAGTTGCTAAAGTAATCTTTTTAACATATGTCAGAATGTTACTTTTTTGCTTAAATTTCTATAGTTTGTTGTTTTTTTAATCTCGGTAGAAAAGTTTGTTTTTGTTTTTGTTTTGGCTATGACCTATAAGGCAACTATTTCACCTCCAAACCATGCCATTAATTCTTGGAATTCTTCTCATACTACTCATCTTCCCATCTTGAGCTCTCTAGTCGCACTACCCTCCGCACTCTTCCTGGAACATGCTAAATATATTCTTACCCACAGGCCTTGCACTTACTTTCTCTTTGCTTAGCATTTTATTCCTCCAGGGACTGCTTTTTCATTTCATTTAGATCCTTACTCAAATGCAAGTGAGGCTTTCCTTGGATATCCTTTGTGGTAGGCAGAAAAATGGCCCTCCAAATATGTCCGTATCCTAATGCCAATAATTTGTGAATATGCTAGATTACACAGCAAAGGGGAATTAAGGTTGCCAATCAGATGACTTTAAAATAAGGAGATTCCCCTGAGTTGTCCTGGTGGGAACATTATAATCACAAAAGTACTTAAAAGTGCAAGAGCAAGGCAGAAGAGAGTCAAAAGGAGATGTGACTACAGGAGAAAGACACAGAGAAATTCAACATAGCTAATTTTGAAGGCAGAGGAAGAGGGCCAGGAGTCAAGTAATATGAATCACCTGTAGAAGCCAAATAAGGCAAAAAATGAATTTTCTCCTAGAGCACCCAGATAGGAATTCATCCCAGCCAATACTTTGATTTTAGCACAGTGAAACCCATTTCACACAGGGTCTGCATGGCCCTGAATGACCCTACAGAACTGTAAGGTAATAAATTTCTATTGGAGGCTATGAAGCTACTATATTTGTAGCAATTTGTTATAACAGCAATGAAAACTAACACAACCGTGTCAAGTTTAACTTCATTCCCAACATCCCTTATCCCTTTCCTCCACTTCATTTTCTCCATTGCATTGGTTCCTTGCTAATATACTTTATATGCTGCTCATTAATATTGTTTTTGTTGTGCCCTTAGTAGAATGCAATTTCCATGAGGGTAGTGAGGACAGATATTTTGGCCTTTTTTGTTCCTTGTTTTATCCTCAGCTCCTAAAAGAATGTCTTGAACATGAGAGCTACTAAAGAGGGGGAAAAATGTGTTGCATTAATATATGTGTAGAATTTATGTACTGATGCAACAAATTTTTGTGCGTATATATGCATGTGTCCATATACACACACACACATAAATATGTTATATATATATATACATATATATATATATACACACACACATATATATATATACACACACACACATACATACACACACACACACACACACACACACACACACACACACACACTGATTGGTTATACTGAATTTAGAGTCTCTCCTTTGCTTTATTCTATACTTTTAAATGCCCTTTCCTTTCTGTTTACTTAACTAGTTATTGAATAATTACTACTTCTACCCTCAAGTAAATAACCTTGCAGCTAAGTCATCACTTTCCCACTACCAATTCACTTGATCCCTGCCACCTATCATTTCATACAACATTTAGAGCAAAAATTGCCTGCTACAGAGCACTTTCTAAAACATGTGCCAACTTGAAAAGTATTATTAGAAACCAAGGCATTTCATTATTGTTGAGATATGCATTTGTAAAATACTGGTGGGTGGGGGACACTCTACTTATAACAGATTACACTGAAAAACCTTTGGTAATACATTTGATCTTAATTTTGATTTCATATATAACAAATATTTTCTCATTGGTAGATAATAAATATGAATTTGTAAGTAAATAAATGATTAATCCTGTATAGTAAGGACTACATATGTTGCAGAAGAAAGGAGATCACATGCTGATGTTATTACTACCTTTTCAGTAACTGTCCATCTTCCTTCTGTCTGGATTTGTTTTTTGCTTTTGATCACTTTTCATACATCAATTTATGTTGCAATATTGTATGTCATCTCTAATATTATGCTTCTTTAAAACACTAGCTTCTAAGAAAAATAAAAGTGAATTTACCCTTGAAATCATTTTCAACGTCTAATGTGATATCTAAGTTTTTCATATTATATTAGATAGCAGGCAAGAGCTTTGAGTGGCTGATTGCCCTATTCATGCGATTCCAAGCAATATCTGAAGACAAATGCAGTGAGCAAACTGAGTTAAACTTTATCTGCTGAAAGCTGTAGCTCATTTAATGGCTTATTAGAAAAAACAAAAACAAAAACTAACATTAAGTAGAAAGCCATTTATTGTTTTTCCTTTTTTCCATTAAAAAAATTCCTTACATATTCTGATCATGATTACATAGAGGTCATTTTCCAAAATGTCAAATAGTTCCTTATCAGAATAAGAATGATGTTAAATTAAGGTGCCTGAGTGGCTCAGTTGGTTAAGCGTCCAACTTTGGCTCAGTTCATGATCTCGTGATTCATAAGTTCAAGCCCCAGGTCGGGCTCTTTACTGCCAGGACAGAGCCCACTTGGGATCCTCTGTCCCACTCTCGCTCTGCCCCTCACCCACTCATGTGAGCTCTCTCTCCCCCCAAAATAAATAACATTAAAATAAAAGAATGATGTATGATGTACTCTGACTTATGTGACTGTGAATCTCAAAATAAGTCACTAAAGTAAACTAAAAGTGAGAGATTTCCCAGTTCTGCTCTGTAGGGTGTCATGATATACTGCATATACACTTAGAACAATTAGTATTCCTCTATAAATCAGTCATCATGAAATCAGTCATCTAATATCATGTATGAAACTGTCCATCCAATGCTCAAGGGAAAACCCTATAGAGTCAGATTCTAGCACCAAAAGTTGTATCTAAAACTATAGGAGACAAAACCTTAAGTAAAATAGGGTACTCTAGACATGATCCAAACCGGCAGATAAATACAGCTCAAAGCATTTTTATCGGCCAGCGCAATGTTTAGTCTCATTCTGAAGGCTGTTGGCACTTTTGTTAAAAACAATTAATGAAGACACACCCCGAAAAATAATTTAACGACATTCATGAATTCAGGAAATTGTATACAATCAAAGAAACCTGATGAGCAGTGCTTACTATTCAATGTATGAGTTTTCACAGCCACTGCACACTCACTGTCTCCCATTTACGTACATACAAGGGCTTTCCAAGGAGTGATACACTTGCGGAGTAAAGACGACGCACTTTGCCATGACTCCTTGGGACAGATTATTCCAATGTATGCCTATTTAGGACCTGGATGCAACTTGGGTATGTGGTTGCCCTATTTTGTCTTAGGTCACATAAAAAACCCAAATTACATTTCCCTTCCCATTTAAATAGTTCCAGAAAGTATAATCATCTCTTGTGAAACAAACCAAAAATAGTAATAATTTATTGAAGTCTCAAGGGCATTTTTTAAAAGATGTTTAAAATTTGTCGTATTTCTTTGAAGCAACTTTGAAGTTGCTTAAGTCAGGACTGAACGAACTGCTCTTTAAATTATGGGTCTGTTGTTTACTCTCACTAAAATCAAATGGATTCCTTTTGCAAGAGGTGAAATGGAGGCCCAGAGATTTCTTTCTTTGCTTTGCTCTCAAAACCAATTTGCTTTTGCTACTGAAGTGTTCCGTTCACTCTCAAGAGCAGGGAAAGTAAGTTTTATGGATTCATGCACTGCTTTATATATGACAGCAACCTATAGTAAAGATGCAACGAGAAATCCCACACTTGAAGGTAACTCTAGTTTACAGAATCCAGCTATCTGTTAACTCTCACCAGTCTTACATCAGGACCAATTTTCCATACTCAGGAACCCTGACTTCTGCTTCAGGAAGAACATTCTTATATCACTATGAAAAATCGTTGCGAACAAAATTACTTTTCTAAAAAGATTTGTCTGTGTGTTTTTTGCCCCTTATCTAGCACTGTGGATTTCCTCTCTAAAGACATTTTTTCTTTCTGTTATTTAGGATTCATCTAGATCTCAGTTAAATCACTTACAGGTAAGCGCACTTTCAGAAATTTATAAGGTTTATGATTTTTGATGATGCAGACATTGTATTCAGGTTCTAAAATTCACTGTCTCAGTGAATCTTGCTAAGTATTTTAACCCAGGTCAAACTTTTGAAAAATCCTGGTGTTTATATTAGATAACACCTAAGAATAAAGATTCTGAGGACTTTGAAATAGAATACATATTTATATTATTCATCCTGTAGGTGAATGTGTCCTGCCTGGTTTTGGGGAAAAGTGAAAAGTAATCCTCTATTTAGTATGAATGACATTCTAAACTCATTCCAAACTCATACATGCAGTTTTAGTAGTCAAGGATAGATCCCCAACAATAGTACATTTAAATTCATATAATCTACCGGATTAATAATAGGACTACAAAATGCAAAACATAATACATTTTTGAATGGGAATACACATGGAAATTTTATATCAATCCTGCTTTCTTTTCTTAAGATATACTTTCTTGGGGCACCTGGATGGCTCAGTCAGTTGAGTGTCCACCTTCAGCCCAGGTCATGACCTCATGTTTCCTGAGTTTGAGCCCTCCATCGGGATCTGTGCTGACAGCTCGGACCCTGGAGCCTGCTTTGGATTCTGTGTCTCCCTCACTCTCTATCCGTCCCCCGCTCACGCTTTCTCTGTGTCTCTCTGAAAAATACACATAAAAATTTTTTTAATAAAAAATAATAAAATATACTTTCTTTCTGATAGCTAATTTAACTTTTCAACAACCAAAGGTCAATAGTAAAAGTGAAAAGTGGGAAATTAAATAGTCTCTACAGAATTCTTTCCTCACGTGTGGTCCAGCAGAATGGGACAAAGGAGACATGTCTTGTTTTGCCAAATGGCTATTCAGAAGAAAAATGGCTACCAGTGTTGATCATGCCTGGAGGCCACAAAACCATCAGGACCACTTTTAGGTTTTACGAGTTCCAGTGTCAACAATCTACTTTACATAGCTAACTGACTCTCTGTCCTATTATTCACAGTTTTCAGAAGCATGAGTTTTTGTGTTACAAATGGAGTCTAATTTAGTCTTTCATAAATGCCCACAAAAATATTGAAAGTCTTATACTCACTGAGACACAGACACAGAAACACACACACTCATACGCTTTCACAAGATACTTCACAAATTAAGACTGCTAACCTTCCTAATTTTACTTTCACCAGGTCCCAGAATAAATTTTTCATATCGTGGAAAGTGGAAATAATATTAGTAGACAACATATATTTTGCAGTAGAGGAGAGCTAATCTATGAACCTCTAAGAAAGTAGAGTGGAAAATGAATTGTTGGTACCAAGAAAAGTTAAGGATAATGAATATTGTCAGAACTATTCTTTATAGGACTGATTCAATGCCAATTCCACTTGTTTATGGGATTATTTTTAATTAGAAAAATTAGGTCACAATTTATTTACAACAGTGCTTTTCGACCAGGGACTACTTTACCACCACCATTCCCACCTCCACCAGAAAACTAATCGTGTCTGGAGACAGGTTTTTTTGGTTGCTACTGGTGTCTAGTCGGGGGAGGCCAAAGATGCTGCTAACATCCTATAATGCACAGAACAGTGCCAACAACATGGAATTCTCCAGTTCCAAATATCAATAGCACCAAGTTTGAGAAGTTCTGATTTCAAATATAAAAATGAAGAAAACGGAGACAAGTTTTAATAGAGAGTAACAAAAGGAATCCTGCCTTGTAAATTAAAATAACATAATGTTCTAACAATTAAGAATACGGTACCAGTGTTGATGGAAGAATTATTGGAAGAGTAGTGACAAAAACTAAAACAAAAATGTTGCAAACTGGGGTAATTTGATATACTATTTACAGTCTAGCATTAAATGACAGGAACCATTTAAAATACAAGGTATCCTGTGGCCACTGGGTGGCTCAGTCAGTAAAGCATCTCACTTCGGCTCAGGTCATGATCTCATGGTTTGTGAGTTCAAACCTGGCGATGGGCTCTGTGCTGACAGCTTGGAACCTGGAGCTTGCTTCGGATTCTCTGTCTTCCTCTCTCTCTGCCCCTCTCCTGCTCGTGATCTGTCTCTCAAAAATAATACTAAATTTTTGTAAATACAATATATCCTAAGGAAGTTATCAAAATGTGAGTATTTATGTAAACACTGTAAACAACAGTATTAAAAACCTAAAAAGGGTGTTGTACTTCCTTATTTTCAGTGATCCCTGATCCTCTGTCTTTTTCTCATGCCACATGCTAAATCTAGTGATGGACCAGGTGTCATGTCTGCCCAGGTTCGTTCCCAAAGAGTCCTGTCTATGCTTAATGACTTACCACCAATCTATTCATACTTGACCATTTAATTAAGTGGATCCTAAGCCTTTAGCCTGTATGAACTTCTACAGCAGTTCTTTAAACCCAATAAAACAATCGTGAAAATTCCAGCTCTGAACCATTCAAGACCCTCTGTTGGCTTCTGGTTTTCCAGAAATGTCTCCTGTAATCACCTGTGTCAAAAAAAGGTTTCAAAGAGCTAGTCAGAGGGGGCACATGGGTGACTCAGCCGGTTAAGTGTCTGATTTTGGCTCAGGTCATGATTTTGCGGTTTGAACCCCTACTTGGACCCTGGGCTGACAGCTGGGAGCCTGGAACCTGCTTCAGCTTCTGTGTCCTCCTCTCTCTTGACCCCTCCCCCACTCGCACTGTCTTTCGCTCAAAAATAAATAAACATTAAAAAAATAAAAACATAAAAAGCTAGTCAGAGACCTCAGGGTCTGCAAGTATAGATTTTTGCATTAATGTTTTCTTGTCCACAACTTGTTTCCTGCCCCCTCCACCCATGACAGCTGAGTATGCATTCAAGATAGGCATTTTCTCTTAAATAGACAGTGCAACTGAATGGCAATGACATGAAGACTAATAACTACCCTTTTCAAGTTACAAAGAAAATGCAATTATGGATCTGTACTAATTATCTCTAGATAATGGGGGTTCAGTAGCCTTTCCACCCAAATAGCGTGCAGTTTCCCTATGATCTGCAGGACATATGGAAAAGATACGCTTCATGTGAATGTTAAAAATGCTATACAGTTCGATTCTTTCCTCCTTCCCAATTATTAAAGTAAAAGATTTATGAATAAAACTGTAAACTCTACTAATTATTAAAAAATGACCCTTACCAAGCTAAGGGGGAAAGAATACAGAAAATAAGGAATACAAATTTTTCATTTATATCTATGTAGTGTTACACAATACATGCTACAATTCTGCTAAAAATGTGGTGTGTTTCTGAATCAAACTAGAAAGCAAACTGGAGGTTCTGATACAGAGAATTTTAGGGAGAGTACTGGTGAATCTCCATTTTTAGCAAGCTGCTCAAGCTATTTCAAGGTTCTCTAAAGTGTAGGAACAAGTGATATAGAACCTGGAGAGTCCAGATAATTAGTACATCCTGAAGAGTTTGTGGAGGTATGAATATCTGCCAAGGATGAGGGTTGATTGCTCAGTTAGGACAACTCTATTTTAATTGGAGCTTGGGCAAGAATTAAGACTGAGACAGTGGCAGAATAAATAACTAAAACAAGGCTGTCTGACCCCAGAGTGTCTACAAACTCTTTAAGTAGAATGTGCCTAAAAATAATCAGGCCCATATTTACTTCACCAAGGATCAGGATTTTAATTTCTCAAAAGTCAACTCACTTGTGCTTGAGTATTATCTATTGAACAAACGAAGTTATCAGGTAATAATTTAGTTTTTTCTACTCTCAAAATTAATCAGATATTATACCAGATTGTTCAATCTGAGAATATTAGAGGGAAATAAAAACTACAACCACTCTATTCCATCCCTATCAAAATAACACCAATATTCTTCACAGAGCTACAACAAACAATTCTAAAATTTTCAGGGAACCAGAAAAGCCAAAGTAATATTGGAAAAGAAAACCAAAACTGTAGGCATCACAATTCCAACCTCCAAGCTATATTATAAAGCTATAATCATCAAGGCAGTATGGTACTGGGACAAGAACAGACACATAAATCAATGGAACAGAATAAAGAACCCAGAAATGGACCCACAAATGCACAGTCAACTAATCTTCAACAAAGCATGAAAGAATATCCAACAGAAAAAAAGTCTCTTAGCAAATAGTGTTGGGAAAACTGGACAGCAACATGCCGAAGAATGAAACTGGACCATTTTCTTATACCATACACAAAAATAAACTCAAAATGGATGAAAGACCTAAATGTAAGACAAGAAACCATAAAATTCCTAGAGGAGAAAACAGGCAACAATCTCTTTGACCTAGGCCACAGCAACTTCTTACTGGACATGTTTCTGGAGGCAAGGGAAACAAAAGCAAACATGAACTATTTGGACTTCAAGATAAGAAGCTTCTGCATAGCAAAGGAAACAATCAACAAAACTAAAAGGCAACTGATAGAATGGGACAAGATACTTGCAAGTGACATATCTGATAAAGGGTTGGTATCCAAAATCTATAAAGAAGTTACCAAACCCAACACTCAAAAAACAAATAATCCAGTGAAGAAATGGGCAAAAGACATGAACAGACATTTCTCCAAAGAAGACATCCAGATGGCCAACTGACACATGAAAAGATGGTTAACATCACTCATCATCATGGAAATACAAATCAAAACCACAATGAGATCCAATCTCACACCTGTTAGAATGGCTAACATTAATAACTCAGGCAACAACAGATGTTTTCAAGGATGTGGAGAAAGGGGAACTGTTTGCACTGTTCGTAGGAATGCAAATTGGCTCATCCACTGTAGAGAATAGTATGGGGAGGTTCCTCAAAATATTAAAAATAGAGCTATCCTTTGCCCAGCAAATGAACTACTAGGTCTTTATCCAGAAGACACAAAAATGCTGACTTGAAGGGGCACATGCACCCCACTGTTTATAGCAGCACAATCAACAATAGCCAAATTATGGAGACAGCCCAAATGTCCATTGACCGATGAATGGATAAAGAAGATGTGCTGTATGTGTGTGTGTGTGTGTGTGTGTGTGTGTATACACATGTATACATATATAATATATATTACTCGGCAAAGAATGAAACGTCATTTCCGTCAACATGGATGGAACTACAGTATATTATGCTAAGTGAAATAAGCCAGAGAAAGGCAAATGTATGATTTCACTCAAATGTGGAATTTAAGAAACACAATAGATGAACATAGGGGAAAGGAAAGAAAAATAAGATAAAAACAGAGAGGGAGGCAAACCATAAGAGACTCTTACATACAGAGCACAAACTGAGGGTTGCTAGATAGGTGTTGGGAGGGGAGATGGGCTAAATGGGTGCTGGACATTAAGGAGGGCACTTGTTGGGATGAGCGCTGGATGTTATGTGTAAGTGTTGAATCACTAAATTCTACTCCAGAAACCTTCACTATAAATTAACTTGGATTTAAATAAAATTAAAAAATAATTAATAAAAAAAGTACAACTGCTCTAAATGAATATGATACCAACCAGAAGCAAATACAGTAGAAACTTATCTATCTGGGTCTATTGAGACCTATAATTGATGGGTTAATGAGAAAATTTCGCTAAATATAAAGTCATGAAAGGTAACATACATATGTATATTAGATACATGAGTAAATATATACACATAAATAATGCATATATACTATAAATATTTCATTTGAACCATAAACATGTAACTTTGAACTTAACATTTTACATGAAGAGGCAAGGCCTTAACTTTTTAGTACTATGTTGTCTTTTTTCCATACGCCACAGAAATTATAACCTGTGGTCTTCTGTTCTAGTTCAGAAGTAATTAAAGTCATTCACAGGGTTACATTAAGGGTAAAACCTTTAAAATTTTTCCCTTTCTCTAAAGTTTCATAGTTGTTTTGCCTAAATGTGATTTCTGAAATATTTTTCAATGATTAGCATTTCTTTTCCTAGTCATATTTTAAAGTATTTTATTAAATTTTATTAAAATGCAAAATTATACTAAAAAGTGTACTTAGAAATAACATGGTTGAGAACAAACATAACTGGCCCTTGGGAAGAAAAGACTCATTTTGTGAGAGCAGAAGCATACAGGTATACTAAAGAATATCAACTCAATTTAAGTTCTTAGGGTGAGTTAGTCATTAGCATGTTTTAACAGAGAAAATAAAGCACATTCAAGGTGGGGTATTATAAAGGTAGGTTCAGAAAGCTTCTCCTGTAGAAGTAACAGCTAAAATCTGCTCAAGTTTTATGGTCTCTTTACTGAACTTTTTACATATGTTCTCTTTTAATCTTCAAAGTAATCTTGTCAGGAGGATCTACTATTATAATCCCCACTATACAGATGAGTAAGTAGGCATAGAGAGATGTTAAGGAACTTACCCAAGGTAAACCTAGAGTTGAACTAAAGATGAGTTGGTCTTGGGGCATCTGGGTGGCTCAATTAAGTGTCCAACTCGTGGCTGCCGCTCAAGTCACGATCTCACATTTTGTTCACTGGAGCTCTGCTTGGGGCTCTGTGCTAGCAGCACAGAGTCTGTTTAGGATTATCTCTCGCCCTCTCTCTCTGCCCCTCCCCCCCTCAAATAAATAAAGAAACTTAAAAAAAATAAGTGAGTCTGTCTTGCTCCAGAGGCTAGAAGATTAATCTGAGGCAGACTTCACAGGAATTTAGCCTATGTGGCTTTAATGTTGCTATTCATTCTTTAACACACACACACACACACACACACACACACACACACGCACGATTTTGAGTGTTCTTTGTTTTCCAAATTTGAACAGTTTTTTTCTCTGACTTTTTGAAGTATTATTTTTATCATAAAAAAACAAGGCAATACAACTTGGGAGACAATAATTATCACCTGAAATGCAATGATCTATGCTATCAGTGTGATCATGCTTTACAGATGTGTTTCAACACCTGGAAGACAGACATCCAGGTGGTCATTACAGGGAAAGGTATATGCTTAGTCTATGCTCAGTCGGATGCTAATACCCAACCCAGCCAACTGCAGCGGAAGGTAGAGGTTACTGTTTTGGATCAATTTCCATAAAATGCCAACTACTAATCTCATCACTATTGAGAAAGTTTTATAAAATATAGAATATCACATTCAAATCACTAAAGCAGGTAGGAGATAGATTTCCCAGAAGTGGATGGAACGCTTATTTTATACTATATTGTATATATTATATAGTATATATTTGTATATTACATTATATTATATACATACATATATGTATGCAAATATGTACACCCATCATAAAAAGAATAGTTCATAAAAATAATTAGAAATGTTTCTTGGAAGAGCCAGCATTTGAGTTGGCCCTAGAATGGTTAGAAGTCTCATAGACACAAGGTTTTTGGAAAAATGTATACCAGTTAGAGTACACGTTTGCTAAGTCTTCATGGAATGGGGTTTGTGAAATGACTAGTGGTAGAATTTGGGGGTGGAGGAAGTTGTATGTTTGACGTAGGGTAACAGGAAATAAAAGTGAAATGGGAAATTAAAACAAAATCACTTTGAAGGATCTAGTTTACTTCAATGCGTTCTTCCTTCATTTAAAGCTTTACTTAAGAATTCGGACTTTGGAACAATTTAAAATTTGCGAGCAAGGCTGACATGACAGAACGTACAAAATAGTTTCTCGTTACTCAGAAATGTTATCATGCCAATAGCTGAATCTGTCAGAAAAAGAAATAAAGGAACCATTAAGTTGCTTTTGGATTGATTTATTGCCCTGTTTAAAGTAGGTTTACCAGACAGAATTGTTTTTTCCTCATCAGTGTAACTGAATCAGCGGGCTGGAAAATAAAAAAATTTCTAAGTTCCATTTTTATTATGTGCCAGCTAGGAATCGGAACAAGAAATTTTGTCTAACTCCTTTCGTTCATGTAAAAATTAAATTTCAAAAAGGCTAGCTTCTGTTGATTATTTTCAAACTGATCAAATCTACTGGTTAAACATACAACGTTAACTTTTGGAAAACTTCATAAAAGATTTCACGTCAGTTTATAACTGCATTTTAACTCTGCATCATTTGTTTTCCTCTAAGAATTACAGAAACATGGTAGATGGAAGTGCCATTTCAGTATGTTTTAGTTTCCTGACAAATACACCCACGGTCTCCCTGAAGCCTTACACAACACGTCTGAGTTCAGCTGGCACCTCTTTTAAATGTCTTCAATAAACTCTTTTCTAAACTCCCAAACTCCGACCTTCCTACCAACCGGCTAACTCAGTTGATGACTTTATTTTTCCTTGATATTAAAATAAGATCTTTCACCAGATGGTAATTCCTTTAACTTCCTATTAATGTACCTGCATCCCACAAATCCTCTGCCCGGCTGCCTTTGGGTCCCATCTGCCCCTGACTTTTTAGAAATATCACTCACTGTGGATGGACTTCTTGCCCTCTACCATCAATCTATTTGTCTTTAGTGGCTATTTCTCATTTCTATTCATATCTATTCTTCCTTCATAAAAAATGAAAAAAATTGCTTTCTCCAACCCACTGACCCATCAAGCTCAAACTTATCTAAAGCATTGTCCTTACTCATGTCTCCTTTTTTTTCACCCCTCTCATTTCTGGAAGTCAATACATAATCTTTAATTAAGAAATGCAAAAATGAATCTGTATCAAGAGCTTTCAGGATTTTCACCCCATTTTATCTTTCCTTAATGTCAGGGGATAATATCCCTTAAAAGAAATCATAACAGAATACAGAAATATACATATATGCATGTATTTAAAGAAATGATAGAATGAGAAACTGCTTATGTAGGGAAGAAGAAAGCACCCTCAACCTCCAGTTCCTGAACATAATGTCTTTATCTTAACTCCTTGCTCTTTCCCATCTAAGAAAAACTACTGAGAATAATACCCTCCTGTAAAAAGCTGTAATATAAACAAACTGTCAAAATGCTATTATATAACTGTATTTTTATTACAGAAAATATTGTAGATAAACTGCCTATATAGCTATGGTATTATAAAGCAAACATTGTGTTATTGAAATGTTAGATATAATGCTGTTCTAGATACAAACTATATTATAACTGCATTTTAATCCTGTAGCATTTATTAAGAATTATAGAACCATAGTAGATGACATACTGCTTTAATATACCATTTAAAACTTTTATAGTATTTCATTTTAAATGATGGAATCATTACTTATGAGCATAATAATCAGAATTATCTCCAGAAATGGATTTTATATAAGTTGTAATGATGCTTTTTAAAAAATTTACTGAATATAGAATAACTTTGTTCTCAGCATTTTCAATAATTTACTAGTGATGTAATTTTTCAAGTTTGTTTACTCATAATAAATTCAAATACATATGCAAGAAAATGCATTTATATGAAATAATAGGATAGAAGAAAATTAGGAATGTGACAAATGTGTGTTTGAAATTGCAATTTAAACTAATACAGCACATCGCAAAACCTCCACAACTTAAATACACAGATCATAGTCTTACGGGAAGAAAAGGACATACCCAACCTTGTGACAGAAACTGAGCTGGAGGCGCACAACTAAGCAATATACAGGTCCTTACCCACAGAAATTGTGAAAAAAAAGTGTTTATTTTTTTAAGTTGCTAAGATTGGTAGTAATTTGTAACACAGCAACAGATAAATAATATGCCTTTGTTCTCATTAAATCACTTACATAAGATATGAGGTTTCTAGGTGATGATATCAAATGCCAATGTCCATTTTCGTACTTAAGAGACAGAGAGAACGTGGCATTTAAAGCTGATTACTTTCTTCTTTCTCTCTCTCTTTCTTTCTTTTTCTTTGTAAGTCTTGGATCATTTGCTTTAACTGAGAGTTTAGCTACTCAATTTTAGAGCAATCTTATTTTTGTATTCTATCAATAATGTCTTGGGCTAATTTGTTATAAATATGCAGAGAGAGGCTTTTTTTTTTTTTTTTGAGAATTGGTGTGGTTTCTCATAATTGGATATATGAAATACATACCTGGAAAATAAGTTAAGAATTTCTATCTTGGCTTTCTTTTCCTAATCATTTGATCAAAAATGATGAAAAAATATAGGAAAAATAAAGATGAATGTTAATTACCATATTGGGTGGCTGGCTATTCTAGTCCATAAAAAATGATTCAGAGAAGCTTAGGTCCTTTCAGAGGTACTTTCCTGTCCCCCAAGGATGTGTATTTGCTGTGAAGTGTGCTGCTTTGTCAATCACCAAACCTGCAATGGTCTGCCTGGCTCTTATCATCATCCCCTTAGTACTCTTAGCAACAAGGCTTTAAATGACCAACATACACGCTTTTTCCTACGTAAGACTCCATGTGGCATCAGACCTGACCCCAGGAAAGCAAGCCGTTTTGAATCCTGTTCTTTGCCTTCAGTCTTCACACTGAGTCATTCTCACGTCTGGTCCCCCTCTGATCAGTTCTGGGCAACCAGTTGCGCGGTTTCCAACTTCATGCCTGCATTCTGTGTCCCCAAATCCTTCTCAATTTTCAAGATGTAGCCAAACGTTACATGCTTTATAGAACTCTTTTTTCAACCTCCCCACCCCTGAACACACACAAAAAGCCATCATTTCTCAGTACTCACACACATTTCTAAACTCTATTGTACCATTCCTAACATTTTTGTTTCGTAGATACTTAACTGCTATGGACTCAATGTTTGTTTTCTCCCAAAATTCCTATGGTGAAAGCTTCATCTCCAGTGTGATGTGTGTGTGAAGCGGCCTGTGAGGGGTAATTAGGTGATGAGGCTGGAGCACTCACAATGGAATTGGTGCCCTTATAAAAAGATACACGACAGATCTTGCTTCCTCCGTCCTGTCTCTCCACCCTATGAGGATACAATGAGAAGACAGGTGTCTGCAAACCAGGAAACAAGCCCTCACCAGAAAGCCAATCTGTTAGCACCCTGACCCTGGACTTCCCAGCCTCCAGAACTGTGGGAAATAAATTTCTGTAGTTGAAGCCATTTAGTCTGTAATACTTTTGTTACAACAGCCCAAAGAGACTACGACACTTCTATCTCTATTTATGTGTATCATTCATTAACTTATAAATTCTTGACGATAGACACAATTCCTGAATCGTTTTACTGTACAGAGGTCCATTTGCAGAGTTCCTTCTGATCAATCCTTTAATTTTATTTCTCCCTTTACTCTGACACTGCATGTACTTCTTCTGTCTTCATTTTCTATTCCTGTTTTCTTTTTAAACAGCTATGTGATTCCTGGCAAAAACATTTACTCTCTCACCGAGCCTTCTTTTAGAGACATCAACTTGTATTTTCTCTGCACATAATTGGAAGCCATTTCGTATACAGTCTGGGCCATCTGTGATCCTTCACTATCCCAAATGCCTGGGGCTATAGATTAACCAATGCCTTGTATCTTTTCTATCAGCTGCACAGACTGTCTAACCACCGTACCCAATCTTGTTATTACTGGCCCACGGCTGTCCTGAGAAACGTTGCCTTTACCTGCTTAGCCACTCCTCAAGACCAGCTGACTGTCCTTATTGCTACGTAGCGATTTTGATTCCTAGCTTCCCACAGGCACTGAACCTGCACATTTCCAAAAGTTACCTTGCACAAGAGCGTGTGCCTCCTCCCACTCTTTCTGCATTGTATCTCAGAGCAACAACGTGTTCTTCACAAATGAAGGGTAAAGTACTGTAAGCATATACACTTTTATTAAGAATAATTGATATGACAAAAAAACCATGTTCTGGCTATTTTTAAAATTGGCACATTATAAATGCCAAGTGCCTTCCAATTCAGCAATTAGGTTATAAAAATTAAATCATGAATCTTACAATTTACAACAATTTCATTCTCAATAGGGAATACTGAAATTGACATTAAGGCAAATAGGAAAGAGTACATGGGGCAGCAATGAAACAATTAATAAGCACCTTGCATTGCATACTCCTCTAATGTTACTTGAAATATCATTTACCAAGATGAAGTGAGGATCTTATATTCTTGAATAAACTATTTGACAAAAAGGATTGTGAACTCTCTTTCTCACACACTCACAAAAATATATGTATGTGTGTGCGGTTAAAGTAGGAAAGATACGCATTTGTCCCTGTCCTTCAAAGTGGCTTGAAAATGAATTTATTCAGCTAAGTCTGAGGTAAAGGCAATGTGCCTGCTGGACTCGAGGTCTGTTCCTGAACAGCATCCCTGCAGGTGAACCCTCTCCAACTTCCAGGGCAGGCAGAGCTGGCATGGAAAGCATGAGGATGAGCAACAGACGAGTGTGGGAGAGAAAGGACAAATACTCTGCTTGGATCTCCATCTCGAGAGGAAACCCCTAGTCCCCTGGTGAGTCAAATGCATTGCATTGGCCTTGCTTGGAACCATGGAGTACATTGGGATTCTAAGATAAAGAAGGCTTAGTTTCTGCAGGAGATATAGGCCCAGCCTGGGGGTTCTCAGCAGTAAGACCACAAAACTCTGACAGAGACCATGCAGCAATGAAAACAACCCATTGGTTTCCCTTTATGGGATTCAAGAAACCCTAGGATTCCCCTCCAGGTTTAGACTGTTGATCCCACACTAGAGAAGCGACTTGCATTTCATCCCCACAAAAACCACTCCTCCAATAGTAGTGTTTTAATAGCACACATTTTGAATGTTCCTTCTCTGTATGCTCAATGTTTTAGTTACATCTCTATAATAATACTGGCTACATTTTTACCCTAAATATTTGTGTGTATGTTTATCTCAGGTAAGAGACTGCAAACCCTCAGGTACAGATTGCATCTCATTTATTCTTCTATTGCTGACAGCTGATCACTTCCATATACAGAGACCCAACATTTCTGCTAAATGAATGCATAAATAAATGCCTTAGAATACAGGCACAAATAACATTTATAGATAAGTATTTATTTGTAAATTTATACTCTTTATACATATTATCCTTTCCATAATTGGTAATATTCTTCTATCTGCTAACGTTATTTTCAAACTAGGGTTGGGGCGCCTGGGTGGCTCAGTCGGTTAAGCGTCCGACTTTGGCTCAGGTCATGATCTCACGGTTTGTGAGTTTGAGCCCTGCGTTGGGCTCTATGCTGACAGCTCGGAGCCTGGAGCCTGCTTGGGATTCTGTGCCTCTTTCTCTGCCCCTACCCCGATTTGGCTCTGTCTCTATCAAAAATAAATAAACGTTAAAAAAAATTTTTAATAAAAAAAATTAGGGTTGATCTAAACCTGATCAATTTGAGAATATTGTTTTCAGGCCTAAAAATGAATAAATAAACACAAATATAATTAAATAAAAGTAAGCTGCTGCAGGTGTAAGTAATCTCAAAATTTACAGATATATAGAACTATTTTTAAAGTTTCAGGAAGAGTGTTCCTAATTATCGAAGAATTTTCAATGGAGTCATTTGTCAGTGTTTAAGATACACTGTGTATGAATTATTCAAATATATACTTTCATAATTTAGTATATTTTTTTATCATATGGCATTTCCTTATTGGTGTGAACAAAGAGTATTTTCTCCTTCTTCTCCCACTGCATTTCTTTGCTCAAGGCATAATTTCTTATTCCAGTAATTTGTTCCTAGAGTAATTATTAATGAGTCTCATTATAATGTCATAAAGCAAATATGAAACTTTTAATTTTACATATAAGTCTAACTATATTTATAAATATATATAACAGAATTATGCATTATGTAGTTCATGCATAAATTACTTCTAAACAATAAATGTGGAAATAATATTAGAAGGAAAACTTAAAACTTATGAAACTCTCTAAAGGACAAAGTAAAATGCAGATTAAATGCATAGTTAATGTATTTTGAAAGTAACAAAAACTATAGCTAGATGGAATATTAAGAAAAATTTTCCATTTAGTTTTTACTGTGTCAGTAAAAAGCAAATTTTTCATGCTTAATTACTTTTCTGGCAATGTAATTCATAGATGATTTTAAATTATGGGAAATAAATAGTATTAATTACAGAGTAATAATGTATTTTCTTGTTTTTTATGTATAGTGTGCTTCAAAATCCTAATTCCTTTTTTGCTTTAAGTATTCAAATATCGTCCTATCCAGAGATATGACTGTCTATCTAAGACAATGCAATGAACCTGGGGAATCTGACTACTTAATAATTTTATTTATGTATAGTAATAAACGTAATCTAAGAAAATGAAAAAAAAGAATGTTTTCTTCAGCCATATTCTGGATAGCCCATTTTCTCATCTCTCCTGTTGGAAATTCTATTAATTTTTTTTTTCAAGTTCAACTCAAATACTACCTCTTTATTTTTTCCTCCATTTTCCCTGATTTTAGAGGCTCCACCCACTAAACACAATTTTTTTTTAACTGGGCTTCTTTTTTAGCATATTGATTTTTTCTTTGCAATATGGTTTATATTTCTTTGCCATTAAATTGCATATTTCAATACATCAGGGCCAACTTTTTTCTGTCTCCTACATTTATCATTCTGTGTTACACGTGGTTCATACAATGATGGTCTCCTGGATTCTCATTACTATATTTCTTTTTCCATCCACATTAATGAAGATAATATAAAGTGTACAAATGACTGAGTAATACAGAATAAAATTAAAACAAAATTTCCTACTTGAAAAATGTGTATACCGTATACATTTCTTCTTGGAGAAGAAATATAGGAGAAAGAGTTGACAATATCACAAGTTTCACTTAAAACATAAACAGTATTATGATTCTGATTACATGTTAATTGAAAAGGCCATCATGCTAAACTCTATCTACACTATGATTAAAACTATAAAATATTTATATGCATTTTCAAGAGGTTTGTAATATAATATTGAAAGCAAATGAGTCACAATAGTATTTGTTGACTTTTTCTTGACTGTTCATATGTTTTCATGTCACAAGTATACAGTCCATGTACACAGTTCATTAAATAAGTGTCCCGAGGAGTCCATACAAGCCTACCTCCACACAGCATTATATCTGGACGTAGCAATTTCAAAATCCAAGATTCACTCTAAAAAATTATTTGCAGACAATACTCTATTTCCTTGGAATTTTGGGGACCTCACATGTTACAGTTACAGGACTTTTTTTTCCCTTTTTTTTTCCTGATTTTAAAACTGTCTCTAAGGTAGCCAAATCCTTGCAAAACACAGCCAGCATATGATGGATGAGAAACAATTGTGCCATATCCCCTATCAATGAGATCCTAAATTTGACTTTTCCTGTTTGAGTAGAGCTTTAAAATTCAAACTACTGTACTTTTCATATAAAATATTGGGGCTCCTGGGTGGGTCAGTCAGTTAAGCATCCAACTTCGGTTCAGGTCATGATCTCATGGCTCTTGAGCTCAAGCCCTGCGCCAGGCTCTGGTGGTGACAGCTCAGAGCCTGGAGCCTGCTTCAGATTCTGTGTCTCCCTCTCTCTCTGCTCCTCCCTGACACACTCTCTCGCTCGCTCAAAAATAAACATTATAAAAATTTAATAAATTAAAATAAAATATATGGTATGTGACCAAGGCTTTGTATGAATGTCTTGTAATTACATAATTGTGTTCCAAATACAATGATTTCAAAGCTCACAATCTGTTTTATCATAAAATAATTACACCAAATCCATCAACTAGTATAACAAGATAACAATGATATATAAATTTCCAACATCACTAAGTCCTATAGCCATTTAAGATATTAATGTTAGAAATGTTTCAAAAAAAAGAAGAAAATAGAAGAAGTAAATTTGGTACGCTAAACACAACTAAAATAATCCAAGTAAGAACTGTGCAAAAGGACCATCAAGCGTAAGGATGAGATTAACACCACTTGTCAGGTATCAAAGTTATCTGAAGAGCGAAGCTTGAGGTTTTATACAAATTTCTTGATTTAGGAGAGAAGTGCAGTATAATGGATCGAAACAAACAATCAAAACTTTAGTTGCCTCTATAGTAATAAATAAAGACTGCTATATTTTGGAATATGGTTATTTCCAAATGACTTGGCATTTTATTTTTCTAAAATTGCTATCACAAAACACTGATGTACCAAGATGCTTTTGGCAGCGGTGGTAGATAAACTGCTATTTTCTTCCCCACCAGAATAAAGGTCAAACCGTTTAGTGAATCTGATTTAGGGTCCTGTCGGGGTCAAGTAACCTCAGCGACTGGTTAACTCATAGGTAAAGATACAACAATGAAACATAAATTTCATGGGGATATAGTGTCATGGGGATATATTAGGTTGTCACATGACTGAGTGGATGGAGTTAGAGTGTATTATGCGAAGCGAAATAAGTCAGCCAGAGAAAGACAAATACCATATGCTTTCACTCATATGTGGAATTTAACAAACAAAAGAGATTTACACAGGGGGGAAAAAGGGAAAGAGACAAACCATAAGACAGACCCTTACCCACAGAGAACAAAATGAGGGTTGCTGGAGGGGAGGTGGGCTGGGAGATGGGTTAAATGGATAGTGGGGATTAAGGAGGGCACTTGTTGTGATGAGCACTGGGCTTTATTTGTAAGTGATGAACCACTGAATTCTACTCCTGAAACTAATATTACACTATATGTTAACTAGCTGGAATTTAAATAAAAACTTGAAATAAACCAAAAAGAATTACAAAAAATAAAGATAAATAAATAAGTACGTTTTCAAAACATCCACAAAAATGTGCTAGCTCAAGAAATGATTTTCATCATCCATAAAATGGGAATTATATAACTTATCACATAGGGGTGCTGAGAAGAATAATTACCTATCAGAATCTATAAGATTGTTTCATTGTTTATTGTGTCGTTGCTGTTCAAAATAGGTAATGTGGAAACCAATATGAACTCTTTTTGAAAACACGTTAATCTTGGAAACAGCATCACAAGACTGGCTTCAAGGAAAGTAAAAGAGACCTTTCCATTCAGTACATTCTATTCAAGACATAACATTTTGGTTACTTGGGGCCTCTGAACTAAACTTCTATTTCTGAGGTTGGTTTCTCTTTCCATGCAAACTTTCATACATGTTCCCGATACCAAAAGTTTTAACCTCCTCATTTTCCCATCAGGATACCTACTGTCAATCTCTCCCTTTCTCAACCAGGCAAGGGTTCTAATTATAGCATTAAGCATTCAGAAATTCTTTCAGTCCACAAATATTTATTGAGTGTCACTTTGTTCAAGCCACAGAGGCAAATAAAGCCAACTCAAGAAGCTTAGAGTCAAATGTGGAGAGAGACCTAAACAAATAATAACAAAACATTATGATGAGTACAATCAAATAGCAAAAAAGGCTGCCATATATTAGGAGCCCCTACACTACTGCCTTAAACTCTGGCAAATTTCCTGGATACCTACTTCGTTTTACTTGACCTTCCAACATAAACATAGTCAGGCAGTTATCAAAGTTAAACTTACTTTCTCCAAAGTGAGTTTAGAAATGTGTGGAACAACTTTTGGTTGTTACAGTGACTAGGACTTATCTAGTTTTTCATTTGATGGGAAATTCCAGGAATAAAATTTCATTGTAGCATGCAGAATTTTTTTTTTTAAAAAAGGAAGAGATGGAAATTTTATCTTTGTTAATAAGAGTAAATATTTATTAGTTAAACCACTTTGGGAAATTATTTTCAAATATCTACTAATCTAAACACATACATAGGCAATGAACTAGCATTTCCTAAGTATATAACAGAATGAAGTGCAAAGAGAAGTCATAAAAAGATAAATACAAGAATTTCAGAGCAGTGCTATTTATTATTGGCAAAAAAAGCAAACTACCCAAAAGTCTTTAAAGAACAGAATAAATTGCATTACTCATACTGTGAAACATTCTATGAAAATGAAAAAAAATACAACTATTGCTCAAAGCAACAATACGGATGAATTTCACAAACAAGATGTTGAGTGAAAGAAGCCAAACACATAGTTTCATTCCATTTGTAAAAAATTCAAAACAGGCATAGGTAATCAACAGCGATAGAAATTTAATATGGTTATGTTTAGGATTAATAACTGGGAGGGAATGAAGAATGTTTCTGAAGGGCTGGTGATGTTTTCTCTTGGTATTTGATGGTGATTAAATAGGCATGTTCACGTATTAATTAATACGTATTATTAACAGCATTATATCCCTATAATCCCATCTTAAATTGAAATATTGTGAATTAAAATGCATTTAAGGGGTGCCTGGCTGGCTCAGTCAGTAGAGGATCATGAGTTCGAGCCCCACAATGGGTGGAGAGATTACTTAAAATTTAAAAATCTTAAAAGGCAAGGGAATTAAAAGCAAAAACGAACTATTAGGACCTCATGAAGATAAAAAGCTTCTGCACAGCAAAGGAAACAATCAACAAAACTAAAAGGCAACCAAAGGAATGGGAAAAGATATTTGCAAATGACATATCGGACAAAGGGCTAGTATCCAAAATCTATAAAGAGCTCACCAAACTCCACACCCAAAAAACAAATAATCCAGTGAAAAAATGGGCAGAAAACATGAATAGACACTTCTCTAAAGAAGACATCCAGATGGCCAACAGGCACATGAAAAGATGCTCAACGTCGCTCCTCATCAGGGAAATACAAATCAAAACCACACTCAGGTATCACCTCATACCAGTCAGAGTGGCCAAAATGAACAAATCAGGAGACTATAGATGCTGGCGAGGATGTGGAGAAACGGGAGCCCTCTTGCACTGTTGGTGGGAATGCAAACTGGTGCAGCCGCTCTGGAAAACAGTGTGGAGGTTCCTCAGAAAATTAAAAATAGACCTACCCTATGACCCAGCAGTAGCACTGCTAGGAATTTACCCAAGGGATACAGGAGTACTGATGCATAGGGGCACTTGTACACCAATGTTTATAGCAGCACTCTCAACAATAGCCAAATTATGGAAAGAGCATAAATGTCCATCAACTAGTGAATGGATAAAGAAATTGTGGTTTATATACACAACGGAGTACTATGTGGCAACGAGAAAGAATGAAATCTGGCCCTTTGTAGCAACGTGGACAGAACTGGAGAGTGTGATGCTAAGTGAAATAAGCCATACAGAGAAAGACAGATACCATTTGTTTTCACTCTTATGCGGGTCCTAAGAAACTTAACAGGAACCCACAGGGGAGGGGAAGGAAAAAAAAAAAAAAGAGGTTAGAGTTGGAGAGAGCCAAAGCCTAAGAGACTCTTAAAAAACGAGAACAAACTGAGGGCTGATGGGGAGTGGGAGGGTGGATGATGGGTAGTGAAGAGGGCATCTTTTGGGATGAGCACTGGGTGTTGTATGGAAACCAATTTGACAATAAATTTCATATATTTAAAATAAATAAATAAATAAATAAATAAAAATCTTAAAAAAAAGAAAATGCATTTAATACACCTAACCTACCAAACATCATAGCTTAACCTAGCCTACCTTAAATGTCCTCAGAACACTTAGATTAACCCACAGTTGGGCAAAACTATCTAACATAAAGCCTATTTCATAATAAAGTATTCAATATCTCATGTCATTCACTAAATACCGTACTCAAAGTAAAACACGGACTGGGTGTATGGGGAAGGAACAGTTCTACACGGAGTGGAGGCTTGTGTCGCTGGCCAGCATCAAGACAGAGTACTGTGCCACATGTCACTATCCCAGGGGAAAGATCAAAATACAGTGTGAAGTACAGTTTCTAGTGAATGTGCATCGCTTTCACACCAGTGTAAACTTGAAAAAGTGTTAAGCGAAGCCATCATAAATTGAAGACCATCCATACTAACACTGTATATACCTAACACCATAACCTCAAATTGTATGAAGTTTACAGAACTAAAAGGAGACATAGGTAAGTTCAGGGCTATACCTGTATATTTTAATACCTCACTGTCGGTAACTAATAAAACAAGTGATGATAAGTAAGGGTACAAGAGACTTAAAAATACAATTAACCAACTTGGCCAGATATACACCTAGAGAACCCTCGGCCCAACCTTTACACAATGAACATTCTTTGTAAGTGCACATGGAACATTTGACAAAATAGACCATTTACGAAATTAACCATTCATCAGTACGCATGATATGCTCTGCCATAAACAAAGTTTCAACCAATTTCAAAGAACTAAAATCATGCAGGTTATTTAGTGTGACCACAGTGGAATTAAATAAGAAATCATAAATAAGAAGGTAACTAGATCTTCAATAAATTATTTTGAAAGTAAGCCATGTACCTCTAAACAAGTCTTAGGTTAAGTGGAAATTAGATATATTTTAAGCTGAATGAATACATAGCACATAACTTGTGGAGTGCAGCTGAAACAGAGTTTAGAGGAAGATTTATAGTTTTCAAAAGTGTATAAACACATACATTTTTGTTTAATCACTCAATGTCGATTACAACCATATTGAGATACAATTTAACCTTATCAAACTAGTAAAAGATAAAAATTCTCACAGTAAGTACTGACAAAAAAAAATCCAGAACAGGAACTCTTACAAAGCAATGATTTATGTGTAAATTATAATAACCACTTGGAAGAAAAAAACATATAGAGTTGAAGTTGTATTTATCTTATAATCTAGGACTTGTACTGAGATACATGTGTTATAGAACTATATGTTAAACACATATACTATACTCCAAAAACATGTTCAAGAATAGCAGCTTTATTTGTAATAGTGCAACAAAAGGAAAATTAACTTAATATGTAATGAAGTTCCACTGGACAGTGAAAAATAATGAACATTTAGTTATCAGCATGAATTACTGCCAGAAAAATAATGATGAGCAGAAAAAAATCAAGTTGCTGAAATATAGAGACAGATACACAGAGAGAGATATTTATAGAAACACATGTGTTGTCTTTCTAATCATTTAAGATACTTTTGGTGTCATGTTCATCATTTACATAAGATTGAAATATAAGGTTCAAACAGACAGACACTATTATGATTCAGGTATATATCTAGGTAATAAAAGAGTAAATAAATACATGGAAATACTGAACATCAAATTCATGACAGAGGGAGCAATGGAATCTGGGGTACCTGGGCCTCCAGAATGCTGGTAACATGTTATTTCTTGAATTATACAGTGGGTATACACATTGTACAAGTTATACCAGTCTGTCTCTTTTGTATTTTTATATATCATAGAATACTGTATATAAAGTATATATATATATATTATATATATAAGGTGTATATATATTATATAGATAAGGCATCTGTATATTATATATAATGTATGTATATATTATATATAAGGTATATATTATATATATAAGATATATATATATCATATATATAAGGTATATATATATCATATATATAAGGTATATATAGTATATATAAAGTATATATATTATATTTTTATACATATATATATATAAAATAAAAGTAAATATTTCCAATTTTTAAATCAGTGAGTACGTTGGTATTTTTCCTTAAGTACAGATATTTCATTTTTTTGGCTTAAAAATAATTTGTTTTCCTAAAATTTAAAGTGTATCAAATGTCTCTAGTAGTCAACAAGATGATGATTTAGTCCCTTCCTTTGTCTTTTAATTATATTTTAGACTTCCTAAAATTTGACTATCCTCAAATCATTATGTTTAAATTCTTGGTAAATCTGCCATAGTCATTCCACATACAGCTAGATTAAGTGACAACAATTTATTGTGTTTTTCCTTTACTATTTTAACCTATATTGATAGAATGATGATACCTTTGTAAAATGAAGTACAAATATTTTCTCATTTTTCTAATCTCCAACAAATATCCAATAATATATACTGTAATGAATAAATATTCATTCTGGAATTTAAATTTTTATTTTAAGTGGTCTTCTTATGCACAAACTTAAACTTATGAGATAAGTGTTTCATGACACAATCTCAAATTGATAAAATATAGGTCTCCTTTTTGTTTGATGACCAACAATTGACAAACTTCCTTGTACCCACCACCTGAGGTCAGAGTTAGCAAGAAATTACACCCATTTCATTGTTCCTCCCTCAACCTAGAAACACATACCCACACACACAAGATACCCACTCTTCTGCATTGTTTGTGATGTGCTTCTATATTACAGTTTTTAAAATCATGTCATTGTATTTCTAAAAACTGACTGCTTAGCTTTAATTTTCTCGTTACAAGAAGTTTCATGTTTTATTTGGCTCCTTCTGTAATTTACTTTCTTCAATCAGTAGTATAATGAAAATATTTATCTTTATTCTTTACTATAGTCCTCTTCATTCAATTTGACTGCTGTATAATATTCAATTGTGTGAGCATACTGAAATATATTTATTCAGTTGCTTGCCAATTGCCATTTGGGTGATTTATTTTTAATCTTTGAAGAAGATAAATTTGGAAAGCTATCTAGTCTCGATCATTTTTTGTGATATAATCTCAGATGACTTTTGTTAAGGCAATGTATTCTCATATGTCTACTCTGATTTATATTTCTTACTAAATCCATCTAAAAGTATATATTAGTTTCAAATTTATAAATTTGTATAGTACACTGGTTCACATACATATTTTGAAAACTTAAATATTAAGCAAAAAAAAAAAAAAAAAAAAAAAAACCAGCCATAACCATCCCATCTGGAGTTAACACCCTCTAAATTCCTCAAGAAACACATTGCTGCATATACTTACAGACTTTTTCCTACTCATGTATTTTGTCTCTCAAAAATAAAATAAAATGAAAATATTGTTAGAACATCTATTTTTATCTTTCCTTATTAGAACTACTGGAGTCTATAATACTCATGACATCATAGGATTCAATGTATGTATATATCAGAGAAAACTATTGAAATGAGCCAGTTCTTTCATTACTAAAGCAGTTGAACAGTTTTATTTTGTTATCTGTATTTTGTGTATGATCTTCTCAAACCCTTTACCCATTTCCTTTTGTTATTCATCTTTTTTTTAATATTTAATATTTGAGGAATATTATATTTTTATATAGGCTGGAAATGTTTGCTGACTTTCCATTTATCTTCCATCTAAATAGATATTTATTTATATTTGTGAGGTACTTAAATACTTAATTTTGCATAGTTAAATGTATAATTTTAGTTATGATTTCTGATTTTGTTAACTGACTTTAACAAAATGTTCTCAGTTTGCTAAAATGTAAATATATAGTTATCTGTATGTTTACTTGCGTGATACATAAATATTTAACTTTACGTAGTTAAATGAATACATAAATTTAGTTATGATACCTGATTTTATTATCTGACTTTAAAAAATCTTCCCAATTTGTTAAAATGTAAATATACAGTTTTATATTTACAGTTGTATACTTATATACAAGTAAATTTGTATGGTTACTTGTAGTTATCAGGTGTGCTTGGGAAGAGGGGGATATGTTTCATTTAAGTTTTTATTCCATCAGAAGTTTAACCTCCATTCTAAGTGTAATTCTGTCCCCCTCCAAAATCTGCTGTTTTGTGTCAAAGAGTAATGTCACTCCATCACCAGATCCCTAAGTATAGCTGCTGCACCTCTCCTGGGCCCTCAGTGCTGTTATTCTTAAATACTCTTCTACGACGACAAACACAATCTATCCGGTGGGTTCCCAATTTTTCCAAAGCCTGTTCTATATAGCTCTCATTCTTCCAGATTTTGAGGAATTAAAGGGTTTCTGCCATACCTTCTAATTTGGAATTCCTACTTTTCCCTTGGAATCTAGCACTTCTGCCTTTGCAAAGAAAATCAACTTCTAAATACATATAAACATTGGGTAGTTCATAAAGAATAGATATATATTGCCCTCAGTTCTGGTGGCTGGAGGTTTAAGATAAGGGTGCCGGCATGATCAGATGAGAACCATGTTTCAGGTGTCAGACTTCTAGTTGTATCCTCGAAGTAGTGATAAGGGATCTTTGGAGCACTAATCCCATTCCTAAGGGTTCCATCCTCATTACCTAGTAGCTCCTAAAAGTGCCACCTCCTACTACCATCATCTTCGTGGTTTAGGATTTCAACTTATGAATTTGGGGGGACATAAATATTCACATCATAGCATTATACCTAACAGAAATTTTTTTTCAATGCTCCCCTTTGGATAGGCTTTAAGCTGATACACAGGCCCCAAGATTATCCTGATGTTTAAATTCCTATTGATGGGGGGTGGAAGGGAGGGGCAAGTGGGTGATGGGCACTGAGGAGGGCACGTATTGAGATGAGCACTGGGTGTTGTATGGAAACCAATTTGACAATAAATTTCATATTAAAAAAATAAAATAAATTCCTATGGCTATTTCTATAGTACTTGAGAAAGGTCATGTAAAATGTATTTCTTCCACCTCTTTCCTCTCACAGTACATGGAAATGTTAAAATGGAGGCTTTTCAGTATGGCACTGAAATAATGAGATTAAAAATTAGAAGAGTACTTTAGATCACGAGAAAATTCTACCAGGATGTAAAAATAAGCTCATTAATTCTTAGGGAGAAAAAAAAAAGCAAAGAATATAGTGAACAGGAGGGGAGGAAGAAATATAGAGGATTCAAGTTACTGTTTTAAAAAGATCTTCAAGTAACACCATTCATATTCTGTAAATTAAGCAAAAAGGATAAAAGAACAAGTAGAGATAGATCACAATAGTTTTGATAACAAAAAATAATTAATTTGTGTAGGTTTAATATAGTTCACTGAAATAGATTTATATAAGACAGAAAAGTTTTTTAATTGAACTTGAACTAGGAAAAATTCAATTCCCACATGATTACTGACCCTATTATCATTCTGCAATAAGACAATGTTTTTCTTCAACAAACTCCTACCCCCTATATATAAGAGTAATGTAGTATGTCTTTGTCCATGATGAAAGGAAAATCTCAGGTAGTTTCAGCAGTTTTCACAGCTCCTAGATTTGTAAGGAGATCTTCAAGGGTCATAGGATAGTGGACAGAAGTGGCCCATGGACAATTTGCCTGAGTTCACATGGAAAGCGGGCATCATTGGTAAGTCTTAAATCCAGACTGCCTGACCAGACTCGAAAATCTTCCTAACTGATCTTCTGGTATTCACTTTCTCCAGACAGATTTTGATTTAATTATTTTTAAGTTTGTTTATTTTGAGAGAGAGAAAGAGAAGGGCATAGAGTGAGGAAGAGAGAGAATCCCAAGAGAGAATCTGTGCACAGTGAGCACAGAGTCTGATGCAGGGCTCGAGCTTATAAACCATGAGATCATGACCTGAGCCAAGATCAAGAGTCAGACACTCAACCTACCGAGGCACCCAAGAGCCCCAATTTTGACTTAATTCTTATTGGCACCTTTCCCAGATGTTCATCAAATATTACCTGTAATATTCATATGTGAGTTTAGCAGACAGAATTCTGCAGTTAAATAAATGAAGTTAAATAGTCTTTTTCAATGAAGTATGCAGGAAAAGTCCTTATGGATGAAGATGGCAAAATTCTTTAGGAGGTGCTCTATTATGTGATGTTTTCAAAATTATTTAACCATTTGGTCTGAAGTATGTGGATGAACTGATGTTCAGCAGAACACTCTTTGCAAGTCATGTTGTTTTATGTTTATTTAGTTGAGAGAGAGAGAGAGAGAGAGAGAGAGAGAGAGAGAGATGGAATCCCAAGCAGGCTCTAGGCTCTGAGCTGTCAGCACAGAGCTCCACGCTGGGCTCAAACTCCAAACTGCAGGACCATAACCTGGGCCAAAGTTGGGCACTTAGTCTACTGAGTCACCCACGTGCCCCTGGAAGATCATCTTATAGTTTATGCATATCCTTCAATTTAAAAAGAATTTATTATACCATCTCAAAGGGAGCTACTGACTAAATTTTGAACTCAGATATTTGGCAAAGAGAAAATTCTAATTGGTTCCAAGATAAGAAAAAATCTGAAATTAGAGATGCTACTTAGCACAGCATTAACCGCAATGGATACAATTATGAGTAAGCCAGATACAATTTCAGCCCACATGGAACATACAGTTGAGGAAACTGTACAAACATACAACAATCTTGCAAACAAATAATAATTTCACAGTTGTAAAATTACAATTGTTGCTATAATAAGTGTTATAAAGAAAACAATACTTGTGTTATAATCTATGATCCAGTAAGAGGGAAGAGTAGGTTTGAGCTCAAAATTGAAGAACAAATGAGAGAAAATCAAGTGAATATGTGTCAGAAGAACATTAAAAGCAGAGAGATGATCCCGTGCAAAGCACTAGGGTGACAGGGAATGCAAGTTTTTATAAGGCAAGTTGGAAAGAATGAAGGAGAATATTATATGAGATAAAGCTAAAAAAGTGGGAAGAGACCAATCCTTGTGGCTCCTTGTAAGTTATTTATTTAAGGTCAACTAAAGAGTTTGGAGCAGAGAAAATGGCATGTTATTTTTGTTTTGAAATGGTTAATCTGTCTAGAGATAACAGGATATGACAAATTCAATAATACTAGACATTGCAAAGATACCTGTAGTCCAGGAGATAACTGATGCTCTACTACAGGCAAGATGGAATATAGAATTTGACCAGGGTAGTGATAGAGTAAAGCAATATTTGAGAGGTAAAATTTATTGGACTGAGTAGAAATATGTATTTGGATTGTGAGGGAGATCATCTCAAAGATAATTCCCAAACAATTCCTTGTTTGCAAAAATGATTTTATGTAGTAAGAAAAAAAAAACCACAAACACATACACACACACACCTATACATACAGATACACAATACGAATGAATGAATAAAATGAATGAATGAATGAATGAATGGGGATGGCATCATCACGAGAGAATAAGAATTTTCTACTGTTCTCCCCTAAAAGAACTCCAGTTTAAACAATTATCCATGGATAAGAGATCCTTTATGGAAGTCCAGGAATCCAATGGAGAAGTTCTAGCACACTGCTGGAGCAAAGAAAGTCTGAAATTTGACATAATAAAGAGGGTAAGTGGAACAGTTTCATGTTACTCACATCATCCCTCCCCAATGTGGCACAACCCCGTGCCTAAAGAGACTTTTCTGGCCAGTTATTTTTTCCACAGGGAAGAGAGCTGAGAGCATGTGAATGAGCTCCAGGCCTTGCCAGTTCTGTGGGATTCTGGCAAAGACACCCACTTCTTTCTTGCCTCATCTAGAATACTGAGGTATGCTGCAAGATTGCGGAATGTGAAACATCTGGGGGAGTGCCATTCAAGAGACATGGATCCTATCAGCTCTCCTGCAGACTCCATCAAAAAGCCCACTCACAAGCCCCTAGGAATGCCTCACTTATAGAGCCCCCAAATGGCCCACATGCACCACTAGTGCTTCGGGCACCTTATACACTTACCCCACCCTGTGGCCAGCTCCCTGTGTGAGTTCTCCATGGCAGGGGGAGGGAACTGTGACAGCGAGCTAATGAGTACTCACGGGACCACCATAATTTCCCAGTAACTGAACTCAAAGATACGGAAATCTACAATTTGCCTGATTAAGAATTCAAAGTAACTGTTTCAAAGAAGCTCAGTGAGCTACAGGAAAATACACAAAGCCAATCTCATTAAATTAGAGACACAATACATAACAAAATGAGAAGTTTACCAGAGAGACATAAATCATGTAAAAGAGCCCAACAGAAATTCTAGAGCTGAAGGATACAATGAATGAAATGAAATGTAAGACAGCATCGACAACAGATGCCTCAAACAGAAGAAAGAACATCAAGTGGAAGGCAGGAGTTGTGAAATCATCCAGTCATAGGAGAACAAAGGAAAGCCTACATGAATTATATCATTTAGAGAAACAATCTATGTATTACTGTAGTCTCAGAATCAGGAGAGAGAGAAGGCAACAGAAAGCCTATTTAAAGAAAAAAAAAAAAGGCTGAGAATTTCCTAAAATTAGTGGAGAGATTTGGACACAAGCTCATAAAACTAACAGGTCACACAAAAACTAAAACGGAAAAGTATCTTTTCCAAATTTATAATAAGACTGTCTAAAATCAAGAATTTTAAAAGTAACAAAAGAAAAAAGAAATTCTCACATACAAGGGAATCCCTAGAAGGCCATCAGTGGATATGGATAATATAATCAAAGTTCTGGAAAGAAAAACTGCCTAACAATACTTTACCTGGTAAAGTCCCTTAGAAATTAAGGTGAGATAAAGATGATCTCAAAAAATTTAAAGCACAGAGACTGGCATCACTAACCTGCCTTACAAGAAAAGCTATAAGGAATTCATCAAGAAGAAACCAAAGGATGTTAATTCGTAACATTAAAGCATATGAAGATACACAATACACTGGTAAAGGTAAGCATATAGTCACATTCAGAAAACTCTAATATTGTAATAAGGTGGTGTGTTAATCACTTAACTCAAGTATAAAAGTTAAAAAGCAAAAGTATTAAAAAGAGCTATAATAATTTGTTAAAGGATACCTAATGTAAGTAGTAGTAAATTGTGACATCAAAAATATAAAATGTGAAGGAGTAAAGGTTTTGTATACAATTGAAAGTAGCGTAAAACAGACTGTTATATCTGTAGGATGTTTTATGTAAGACTCATAGTAACCACAAAGCAAAAACCTACAGTAGATATGCAAAAGATAAAAAGAAGAGAATCAATATCATTGTGGGAAATTATTAATTCACAAAGCAAGGCACTAGGAGAGGAAGACAGAACAATGAAACTTTAAAACAGTGAGAAAAAAAACCAATAAGATATCATTAGTAAGTCCTTACCTATAAGTAATGTAAATAGAATGTAAATACCCTTAGAATGTAAATAGACTAAATTCTCCATTTAAAGTCATGCAGTGGGTTAGTGTATGAATAAAAAAAGACCAACTATATGTTGCCTACAAAAGACTCACTTCAGCTTTAAGGATACATAAGGACTGAAAGGAATGGGATAGAAAAGATACTCCATGCAAGGAAAAACCAAGAGAGCAGAGGAAGCTACATTTATATTAGACAAAAGAGACTTCAATACAAAGCTGTAATGAGAGAAAGAAGGTCATTATGTAAGATAAAGGGAACAATTCATCAAGAGGATATACAATCACAAATACACATGCACACAACTTTGAAGCACCTAAATACTTTAAAAGCAAATACTGAGAAATCTAAAGGGAGAAATAGACAACACAATAATAGCGGACAATGTCAATACAGCACTTTCAACAAAAGGTAAGTAACCCAGACAGAAAATCAATACAGAAACATTGGACTTAAATTATAATTAAATCAAATGGACCTAAGAGATATGTAAAGAAATTCCTCCCAATAGCAACAGAATATACATTCCTCTCACGTGTACATGAAATATTGTCCAAAATAGATGATACATTATGTCACAAAACGAGTCATAGCAACTTTAAGAACAAGTATCTTTACTGACCACAAAGTATGACTAGACCTCAGTAACAGGAGGAAAACTGAAAAATGCACAAATATGTACAAATTAAACAATACATTCTGACCAACAGGTCAAAGAAGAAATGAAAAGGGAAAAACATCTTGAAACAAAGTGTAACATAACATGCCAAAACCTATCGAATGCAGCAAAAAGTAGTTAAAAAAAAAATTAAAAAAAAAAAAAAAAACAAAGACAACCTAACTTTACACATCAAGGACAAGAGAAACAGAACTAAGTCGAATTTAGCAGAAGGAAGGAAATAACAACGATTAAAGCAGAAATAAATGAAACAGAGACCAGAAAACCAATAGAAAATATCAAACTACGACCTGATTTTTTTAAAAACTTAAACAATACTGACAAACCCTTAGTTAGAAAAAAAGAGAGTAGTTTCGAATATATAAAATGAGACCTAAAAGAGAAGATATTACAATTGATATTACAAAAATTCAAAGGATGGTTTTTCATCCAACATTTTAGCAAGGCTGCAGAGGTAGCTGCTAATCTCCAAGTTTTACATGCCACCCAAGGACTACAAGAAGAAGAAAGATGCTGGATGGTCAGCTAAAGAAGATAAATACCCAGTGAACAAATCTTGGGACAAGGCCAAAAAGAAGTGATCCAAAGGCAAATTTTGAGACAGGCTCAACAACTTGGTCTTGTTTGACAAAGTAACACATGACAAACTCTGTAAGGAAACTTCGAACTATAAGCTTATAACTACAGCTATTGTCTCTGAGAGACTGAAGATTTGAGGTTCCCTGGCCAGGGCAGCCCTTCAGGAGCACCTCAGTAAAAGACTTACTAAACTGTTTTCAAAGCAGAGAATTCAAGTAAGTTATACCAGAAACACCAAGGATGGAGATCCCCCAGTTGCTGGTGAATATGCATGAACAGATCCCACCAACTGTACATTTTGTAAAATAAAACTTTATTAAATCAAAAAAAAATCAAAGGATGGTAAGAGACCACTATGAACAATTATATGCGAAAAATGGATAACTTAGAAGAAATGTATAAAGGTTTCCACATATATAAGGTACTAAAGAGTGAAGCATGAAGAAATAGGAAATCTGAACAGATCAATAAAGAATGAAATTAAACTATTAATCAAAAAGCTCCCAACAAAGAAAAGCCCAGGACCAGATGGTTTTATAGGTGAATTCTATTAAATATTTAAAGAATGAACACCAATACTTCTTAGACTCCTCCAAAAAATTACTAAGAAGGAAGCACTTTCAAAATCATTTTATGATACCAGTGTTTTCCTGATACTATTGGCCAATATCCCTGATGAATATAGATGAAAAAATTCTCAACAAAATGCTAGCCAACTGAACTCAACAGATAATTTAAAAAAATCATACAGCATGGTAAAGTGGGCTTTATTCCTGGGATGCTGAATGGTTCAACAGACACAAATGAATGAATGTGACACACCACATTAGTAGAATAAGGGATAAAAATCATATGATTATGTCAATACATGCAGAAAAGGTGTCTGACAGGGGCATCTCGGTGGCCCAGTCATCTGAGCACCCAACTCTTGATTTCTGCTCAGGTCATGATCTCATGGTTCGTGAGATCAAGCCCTGCATCAGGCTCTGTGCTGTCAGCTCTGACAGCAGAGCCTCTTGGGATTCTCTCTCCATCCCCCTCTCTCTCTGCACCTCCTCCACTCATGTGCACTTGTTCTCTCTCTCTCTCTCTCTCTCTCTCTCTCTCTCTCTCTCTCTCTCAAAATAAACACTAAAAATGAAAAACGATTTTACAAAATTTAGCATCCTTTTATGTTAACTCTCAAAAAAGTAATTATATAAGGAACATATATCAGCAGAACAGAGGCCATATAGGACAGGTCCACAGTTAACATCATACTCAATGGTAAAGGGGTGAAAGATTTTCTTGTAAGACCTGGAATAAGGCAATGGTGCCTACTGTTCACTCCTGTTCAACGTGAAATTGGAAGTCCTAGCAAGCAATTAGGCAAGAAAAAGAAACAAAAGGCATCCAAATCAGAAAGAAAAACGTAAAATTATCTGTTTGCAGATGATATGATCTTATATATAGAAACTCACAAATACTCCACCAAAAATTGTTACAACTAATAAATTCAGTAAAGTTGCAGAATACAAAATCAACATACAAACTTCGGTTACATTTCTATAAACAAAATACTATCTAAAAACAAAATAAACAATCCCACTTACAATAGCATCAAAAACAATCAAATATTTAGGATTAAATTTAACCAGGAGGTGAAAGGCTTGTACAATGAAAACTGTAAGACGCTGATGAGACAAACAGAAGAAGAAACAAATAAATGCAAAGATATCCGGTGTTCATGGATCAGAGAATCAGTATTGTTAAAATGTCCATACTACTCAAAGCCATCTATAGATTTAATGCAATTCCAATAAAAATTCCAATGACATTTCTCACAGAAATAGAATAATCCGAAAACTTATATGGCACTTAACCCTGAATAGCCAAAGCAATCTTGCAAAAGAAAACCAAACTGGAAGCACCACACTCTGAATTTCCAACTATGTTACAAAGCTGTAATAATCCAAATCTTAAAGTACTGGCATAAAAATAAACATATAGGCAAAAGAAACAGAATTGACAACCCAGAAATATACCTACACATATATGGTCAAGTAATTTTCAAGAAGGGTGCCATGAATACTTAAAGGGGAAAGGATAGTCTTTAAGAAATGTTGCTAGGGAAATGGATATTCATATGTAAAAGAAACTGGACCCCTATATTACAGTACTCACAAAAATTAACACAAAATGAATTAAAGACTTAGATGCAAGACCTGAAACAATAAAACACCTAGGAAAAAATGTATGGAAGAAGCTCCTAGACATTGGTCTTGGCAATATTTTTTTTTTGCATATCACACCAAAATATTTCAGTAAGGCTTAAACAAAAGCACAAGCAATGAAAACAAAATAAACAAGCGGGACCATACTAAACTAAAAACCATCTGCCTGTCAAAACAATCAATAAAATGAAAGGGAAAACCTACAGAATAGGAAAAATGTTTGCAAGTCATTTATCTGATAAGAGGTTAATTTCCAAAACACATAAAAAAACTCATGCAACATTTTTTTTTTCATAAGAAGACATACAAATGGCCAAGTGGTGTATGAGAAGATGTTCAACATCACTGATCATCAGGGAAACACAAATCAAAAATCGCAATGAGACTTCACCTCACACCTGTGAGAATGGTCATAATCAAAAAGAAAAAAAAGATGACAAATGCTGCCATGAATGTGGAGAAAAGGAAGTCCTTATGTACTGTTGGTGGGAATGTAAACTGCTGTAGCCAGTATGGAAAACAGTACAGAAATTCCTCAAAAAATTAAAAATAGCAATCAATACCATACGATCCAGCATTCCCACTACTAGATATCTACTAGAGATATCTGCATCTCCATTTTCTCTGCAGCATCAATGACAACCACCAAGACATGGATACCACCTAAGTGCCCACTGATGAATGAAGAAATATGGTCCATATGTACAATGTACATATATACATTATCTGAAAATAGAAGACGGCCTCATCAATCAAGTTTCAGCTGACAAAGTGAAAAGAGAATTGCTGCACCTTGTACTCTTAAGAGAGAAGTACCGTATTTAGTGAATTGTTTCAATTTTTAAAGCAACCCATACCAATTTCTTTTTTGTGCTTCTACTGACATACCAAGATGGCCAGAAAAAAAGCATTAGTGGGATCTAAAACAATAAAGATTCCTGGCAGGTCCTGGTTGCAGGATAAGCATTCCAGATGTGTTACTGTTTCTCTCATAGTCTAGAACTCAATGGAAGGGCAGTTCATGACTCAGTAGCAAAATATTTTTTAATTTTATTTTTTTATTTTTTAAAATTTATATCCAAATTAGTTAGCATGTAGTGCAACAATGATTTCAGGAGTAGATTCCTTAGTGCCCCTTACCCATTTAGCCCATCCCCCCTCCCAAAACCCTTCCAGTAAGCCTCAGTTTGTTCTCCATTATTTGCTTCTAATTCCCATGACCCTGAATCACATTGTTTAGATATTTTGGTATTCAAGAAAACAATCTCTACCAAGCAACACAATCATGTTTCCAGCAGCGTGAACACTTAGATTGAAACCAAGTAAGTATACAGAAAAAGATGCTTTGGTGTTAGAAGTGATTGATCCATACTAAGAGGGAACAAAACATTGCTGCTCTATTATTAGAACCAACAAGTATACTGATAGACCTTAGATGCTCCTTGCTTTGTACCACCATGCCCAGAAGCAGATGTTTACTCCTACTCTTATACCTCTCTGAAGGCAGGACTATCAAGAGCTTAAAATTTCATTGGGAAAAGACCTACATCCAGCTCAATGCTTTGCCAGAGTACATGGGTACTGTGAATGCTGTTAGCATTTAATCATATCTCCATAAAAGGAAACATAAGCTTTTGTAACGTGGTTTCTTTGTATCTGGTGATGTGGTTACAAAATCCTCGACAACCATAGGCACAGGAGAAAGGAATTCGGTAGACCAAGATAAACCAAAGTGTAAATTCAGATTCAGTCATTCACAAAAATAGGATTATATAGCTTTATAAGCCAAGTTGCTCTATTGAAAAAATACTTCCAAATTCTATCATAAAGGAATTTGATAGCTCATAACTTCATTTATTGTTTAATTACAGTAGGTCTTTTTTTTCAGTAAGGCTTAAACAGATATTAGAGTTGGAAAGAAGGAGAAAATTTTAATATGAGGTAGGGAACTTTTTATATTTTCAGATAAATGTGATCATAGAAACATGATCTCAAAGTACAAGAGCTATCGATACATGTAACTCCCTATTTCTCTTTTTTACAATTGAGCTCATACAGCAAGTGAGTACATTACATAAACTGAGGACAGCAACAAGGACAGATTTTACTGTGTTACCACTAAGAAGCATGCCTACATCAAATAAACTAGGTAACCCAGTGTGGTCATGTGCAGTGAGTCAGGCACTGGAGGTTAGCTGTTCAGTGTCCTGTGATGCAATGATTTGATGAGCCAGTAGGCCACCCATGGGCTCTGTCAAAGCAACTTGAGTTGCTAGCAGCAACCTGGACTTGAGTCACTAGACTATCACAGGACAGAAGATACACAGTCTCAGTATCTATAGTCATTGGGAGCCAACATAAGGCCAAGTTAGCCACTATGTACTCAAAGTCTAGCTACTAATGGACCCAGAGAAATGTGATTACTAGTCACAAAGTTCCAGAAAAGGAATATCCAGAAAAAAAGGTAACTTCATGTTATAGAGTCATGAAAACCAGCTTGTATATTCCATACCAGCATATTTCCCTGTTTAAGTAAAATATTTCATTTTGAAAAGTCCACATTTTTCTTCCACTATCTACATTCTCTTTTAAGATAACACAGGTACTTCAGCTTATTTTTTACAGCAGATAACCATGTAAATATTAAATGACTCCAAGTGTTAATTTATTGCAATATATTAATTTTATTATATTAAGTCCAGAACTTTTTATAGTAGCAATCCCTCATTCATAATCTATGAATAAAATACAAAGTAACAAGAGTAAAACTTGTTTTTAAGTTAGAAACTTAAATTTAGGAGAGGTCTTAAAAACAAATAGCTTTAATATTCTGAACTGATTTTCTCATAAATAGCAGCTTTGTATTTGTTTTGGTTGTTTTTTATTAAATCCTGTATCTTGACAGAAATCTGCAATCAAAGCCACTTTGGAGATAAGATAGTATTGAGTTCAGAATACCTGTATAGTCTCCTAAATATAACCTATAAAAATAAGTTTGTTTTGAGAAAGAACACGTCCCTTAGACCATTTGCCAAATACAAGAAATAACATATTTTCAGTTGTTTTTGCTGTCACAAGGGGAAAAAATAGCTACACATATCTAAAGAGGCCCACAGTCTAATCTAGCAGTCTTTAATTATGTAGACTGCCATTTTTAAAGAGTCAGTAAGATGAAGGAAAAATACGCTTTGAAATAATATGGATCAGAGTCTAAATTGTGGGTCTAACCATTACTGCACTTCATTTTTCTGTGACACACATTTGTTTTTCACATTTTACAATTCTTGAAGACAAGAAACATTCAGCCAGTCATGATGCAGTTGTCACTGCCTGTATATGAGTAAACACCAGAGGTTTGGGGCAAAGTAGCAAAACGTGTGTCTGTGACTGGGAAAACAAACTTGGACACAGTAGTAAAATACATTTTAATTCTAGAAGCAAGTGATTGCGAGTTAGTGCTGATAATGGAGTAGAACAGTTCTACCTACTTGCAAAGCCAGATTTAATTTTGATGCAAAAAGATTTAAAGTATTTTATGGATTCCTTAAAAAAATGCTGTTCCACTAACTTTCTGGTAGGACAGAGCCGCAGAGGACTATGTGTGCAAAAAAAACGTGGTTTATTAGCATCAAAATGTTGATTCAGAAAAATCAGGCTCTGAATATGAACAAATATTAAGAATATCTTACCTAATCCATTGACCTATATTTTCCTTTTAAATATGTAAAACATATTTATATGAAGATATATATGCCAAAGTAAGTGTAAAGGAGATCCTTCAGTATGTATGAAATTTCAAGTCAGAAAAGAGTATTATGTCACAAAATAACTACTATCAACATTTTTAGTGGTATGTAAGAAAATGGTATGTCTTCTAATCAATGCATCTTAAGTTGGATGAAATACAGTATTTGCGTTTTTACCACGGTCAATTTTTTTGAATCCTAAGCTTCAATTTTCTTATTCATAATATTTTCATTAAAATTAGAAGTACTCTATCTTAAAAAGTCTGTCCTATGATATACCTTCAATACTTAGTTATTACTGTAATTATTAATTAAAATCCCCACATTTCCCATTGAATAAATAGCAGGTAACCAAAAAGCAATTTTTAAAAAGATAATTAATCATGTGTCCTTTTCACTTGTATAATTACATAAATACAGCTGTTTATTATCCATATGATAGTTCTTACGATAAAAACCATGATAAATAGACTCTAAAATGGCCCCCATTCCTATATGGTTGAATATCTCTTTTTCAGAAAAAATGATAAGAGCATCAAAATCCACCTATAAGTGGTCACATTTTTGGTGAGTAGGGTATAACTGGAGGGTCAAGTTTTTTGTTTTGTTTTGTTTTGTTTTTTAAATACTAAGGCACTATTTTTGTCTGTTCTTTTACAATAAGTGTATTTTTTTTCTTTGGATTGGCACTTATTTTCACGTATTCAATATGTAGAGTTATGATCTAAATCTTTTTTGCAATAAAATGAGTCTCAACTTTTTCTTTATATAAATCTTTGGACTTCTCTTAACAGCAAATTTCAACGTTGTGTTATAAACTTAGATAATCAAAATTTAATGGCAAAGTATGGGTCCAGAAAGACATATTCATTTTTAAAAACAAGTATGTTTTCATAGAACAGCATTCATAAAAGATGACAACTGGCAATCTGACAACATAACACTGTAGATGAAAACACCTTTTAAAAAGGGCAAATTCCTCCAAGAAAAAATAGCTAGCAAAAATAGAGAAGATAATTATACATTACAGAATTGTCTGAGAAGAATTTATATTTCCATACTGGCTGTCTTAATAAATGAGGGATGCAAAGGATGAGGCAGTCATATTTAGGACCCTATAAAGAATAACAGTAGTATTCTATATGAATCTGCAGATATTTAATTCCCATATAATTTTCCAAGAGCACTTTAATTGGGTCACACATGCTACTACTGAGCACTCCTTGGACACGTTCAGAATCATCTGAAGACTAAGTTTCCGCTTAATATAGGTGTGAGTAAATCAATAAAACTGAGGATCTTATTATTAATATGTCATTTATACTCACTGGCTAGTAAGTCTTGATGACATTCAAATTATATATCAAAGGATTCTGAGTTGTCAAAATTTGTAACTTCAACATTTACACTGTTGAAGTAATTTAAACAATCATGAGTTACAGCAGCAAACTGTCTCTGGTATAAAGGAGTATTGTCACCACTTGCCCCCAATTCCCCAGTGAAAATAGGAATCTACGTTCTTGTTGTGCCAGTTGGCAGAAAATACGAAAATAACCCAGGTGGCCTTTATTACACTTCCAGTTGGAAAAGAGAGCCCGTTGCCTTGGTAAGGAAGGGATGGAAAGAAATTAATACTAACAGATTTATTTTTTAATCTAAGAAATACATCCCATGCTTTTACATTCTTTTTTCAAACTGACACTTAGAGTTTCACTTTGGAAAAAACAAATGCCTGACAGGGAAATTGGAGAATCAGACGAATGAAGAATAACCGTCTACATGATTTGTTGTATAATATTTTTTGTTCACTACTCTTTTTGAAGCTAGATGGGATTACAGGATAAATTCTATATATCTTATTTTTTAATGTTTATTTAGTTTTCAGACAGCAAGAAAGTGGGGGAAGAGCAGAGACAGAGACACAGAGAATCCCAAGCAAAGCCCAAAATAGGGCTTGAACCCACAAACCATGAGATCATGACCTGAAATGAAATCAAGAGGAAGACGTTTAACCAACTGAGCCACCCAGGCACCCCTAATATCTTATTTTTAACTTAACATTTATATCGAAGAATTTTTCATGTTGTCAACTTCACAATCATTAATAGCGCAAAAGGACTCAAAAGTATATCTCATGTTTATTTATATTTGTATTCCTTTTTTAACTCATAAATGACATTATCATACCTACACAAGTTTTGATATTTTTAAGCTGACACTCTATAATAGACAGAAGTATCATACAATTATTTAACTTTGTGTTAATAAGATCATTAATGACACTGAATTTGACATACGTTTATAGGGAAGGGCTGTGGCCTTAGCTATTATTACCAAAGTGTAGATGTGGGCAAGGTACTGAACCTCTCTTAGTTTCAGTCTCTTCACCAATTCGATGGAAACCTATTTGTACTTCACATGGTTTTTGTGAAGCTTAAATTAGACTATGTGCAAACTCCAACATCTGGAAGATAATTCATCTCCTGTTTAACCTACTATTTCCATTTAGAGTGAGCTCTCTTTGAGAATTGGCTGATCACAGAGAAATACTTTATGTATTTCTATGAGTTTTGCATATAATAATGACATTAATTATAGGTCATATCTGTAGCGAATGTTTTTCAATATTAAACTTTTTATGTTTATGTTAAATGTAAACAGTTTAAAATACATTTTTTAATAACTTGAGAAAATATCCATTTGAAAATTTTGATAAAATTTGCTTTAACTTTATTCTAAATTTTGGCAGACTTAAAAATATAACCCTTTGATCATTAAGAAATTTAAATAAATTTATAAATTCAAGTAAAAAATTATCTTTTTTACTTAAATTTTAGTAAGTTAACATACAGTACAATATTGGTTTCAGAAGCAGAATTCAGTGATTCATCACTTACATTCAAAACCCAGTGCTCATCACAAGTACCTTCCTTAATACCCATCAACCATCTAACCCATCTCCCACTGCCTCTATCACCCGTCAATTTGTTTTCTATTATGAAGAATCTCTTGTGGTCTGTTTCCCTCTCTCCTCTTTTTTACACCACCCCTTCCCATATATTCATCTGTTTGTTTCTTTCTTTCTTTCTTTCTTTCTTTCTTTCTTTCTTTCTTTCTCTCTTTTTCTCTTTCTTTCTCTCTCTCCCTTTCTTTCTTTTTGAGAGAGAGACAGAGAGCAAGCAGGGGAGGGGCAGAGACAAAGGGAAACACAGCCTCCAAAGCAGGCTCCAGGCTCTGAGCTTACAGCACAGAGCCCGATGTGGGTCTCAAACTCACGAACCGTGAGATCATGACCTGAGCCGAAGTCAGATGTTTAACCGACAGAGCCACCCAGGCACCCTGATCTGTTCTGTTTATTAAACTCTACTTATTAATGAGCTTATACAATATTTTTCTTTCTCTGATTGACTTCTTTCACTTAGCATAATACATTAGTCACTGAAACCATCCATGTCACTGAAACTGGCAAGATTTCATTCTTCTTGATGGCTAATATTCCTGTGTGTGTGTGTGTGTGTGTGTGTGTGTGTGTAGATACACACACACACATGACCTCTTCTTTATCCATTCATCAGTCAATGGACATTCGGGCTCTCTCCATAGTTTGCTATTGTTGATAATGCTGCTATCAACACTGGGGTGCATGTACCCCTTCAAATCTCTATCTTTGTATCCTTTGGGTAAATACCTAATAGTGCAATTGCAGGGTCATAGAGTAGTTCTATTTTTAGTTTTTTTGAGGAACCTCCATAATGTTCTCCAGAGTGGCTATACTAGTTTGCATTCCCATCAACAGTGCAAGGGGGTTCCCCTGTTTTTTGCATCCTCGCCACAAGAAACCTGTTTCTCGTGTTATTAATTTTAGCCATTCTGACAGGGATGAGGTAACATCTCATCGTGGTTCTGATTTGTATTTCCCTTATGATAAGTGATGTTGAACATCTTTTCATGTGTCTGTTAGCCATTTGGATGTCTTCTTTAGAAAAGCCTCTATTCATGTCTTCTGCCTGTTTCTTAACTAGGTTGTGTTTTGGAAGTTGAGCTTCATAAGTTCTTCATAGATTTTTGGATACTATCCCTTTATCAGATATGCTGTTTGCAAATATCTTCTCCCATTCCATAGCCTTCCTTTTAGTTTTGTTGACTGTTTCCTTCACAATGCAGAAGCTTTTTATCTTGAAGTCCCAACAGTTCATGTTTGTTTTTGTTTCCCTTGCCTTCAGCAACATGTCAAGAAGTCACCTTCTCAAAAAGGTCAAAGAGGTTGCTGCCAGTTTTCTCTTCTAGGATTTTGATCGTTTCCTATCTGACATTTAGGTCTTTCATCCATTGTGAGTTTATTTTTGTGTATAGTGTAAAAAAGCGGTCCAGTTTCATTCTTCTTCATGGCACTCTTCAGTTTTCCCAATGTCATTTGTTTAAGAGACTGTCTTTTTTCCATTCGATATTCTTTCCTGCTTTGTCAAAGATTAGTTGACCATTTGATCATGGGTCCATTTCTGGGTTTTCTATTCTGTTCCATTGATAAATGTATCTATTGCTGTGCTAATACCATACTGTCTTGATGACTACAGCTTGGTAATATATCTTGAAATGTGGAATCGTGATGCCTCCAGTTTCGTTTTCTTTTCCAGGATTGCTTTGGCTATCCAGGGTCTTTTGTGGTTCAGTACAGATTTTAGGATTGTTTGTCGTAGCTCTGAGAAAAGTGAAGTGGTATTTTGAGAGGGATTACATTAAATGTGTAGATTGCTTGGGGTAGTACAGACATTTTAACAATGCCCGTTCTTCTAATCCATGAGCACAGAATGTTTTTCCATTTCTCTGTGTTCTCTTCACTTTCTTTCATAGACATTCTATAGTTTTCAGGATACAGATCTTTTAGCTCTTTAGTTAGGTTTATTCCTAGGTATCTTATTCTTTTTGGTGCCACTGCAAATAATATTGATTCTCTGATTTCTTTTTCTGCTTCTTCATGACTGGTGTATACAAATGCAACAGATTTCTGCACATTTCTATCCTGTGACTTTGATGAATTCATGTATTAGTTCTAGCAAATTTTTGATGGAGTTTTTTGGGTTTTCTACATAGAGTATCACATCATCTGCAAATAGTGAAAGTTTCACTTTTCCCTTGCCAATTTGTATGCTCTTTATTTCTTTTTGTTTTCGGATTCCTAAGGCTAAGACTTCCAATACTATGGTAAATAGTAATTGTGAGAATGGACATCCTTGTCTTGTCCCTGACCGTAGGGGAAAGGCTCTCAGTTTTTCCTGATGATATTAGCTGTGGGTCTTTCATATATGGCCTTTACAAAATTGAGGTATGTCCCATCTATCCCTACTTCATTAAGGGTTTTTATCAAGAAGGGATGCTGTATTTTGTCAAATGCTTGTTCTGCATCTATTGACAAGACCATATGATTCTTATGCTTTCTTTTATTAAAGTACTGTGTCACAATGGTTTGTAAATACTGAATGGGCCCTGCAGCCCAGGAATAAGTCACACTTGATCATGGTGAATAATTCTTTCAATGTACTGTTGAATTCGATTTACTAGTGCCTTGCTGAGAATTTCTGCATCCATGTTCATTAGGGATATTGGCCTGGAAGTTTTCCTTCCATATCTATTTTTTGGAACAGCTTCAAAAGAATAGGTATTAACTCTTTTTTAAATGTCTGGTAGAATTCCCCTGGGAAGCTATCTGGCCCAGGACTCCTATTTGTTGGGAGATATTTGATTATTCATTCAATTTCTTTCCTGGTTATGGGTCTGTTCAAATTTTCTATTTCTTCCTGTTTCATGAGTATCTTTGAATTTGTCCATTTCTTCCACATTACCCAGTTTGTTGGCATATAATTTTTCATAGTATTCTCTTGTAATTGTTTGTACCTCTATGGTACTGGTTGTGATCTCTCCTCTTTCCTTTGTTAATTTATCTATTTGGGTCCTTTCTCTTTTCTTTTTGATAAGTATGGCTAGGGGTTATCAATTTGTTAATTCTTTCAAAGAACCAGTTCTTAGTTTCATTGATCTGTTCTCTTGGGTTTTTTTGTTTGTTTCTATATCATTTATTTCTTCTCTCATCTTTATTATATCCCTTCTTCTGCTAGCATTAGGCTTTATTTGCTGTTCCTTTTCTAGGTCCTTTAGGTGTAAGGTTAAGTTATGTATTTGGGAGCTTTCTTACTTCTTGAAATAGGCCTGAATTACAATAAACTTCCCCCTTAGGACTGCCTTTGCTGCATCCCAAAGGTTTTGGACTGTCGTGTTTTCATTTTCATTTCCATGTATTTTGTAAATATCTTCTTTAATTTCCTGGTTAACTCATTCACTCTTTAGTAGGATGTTCTTTAACATTTGAGATCTTTCCAAATTTTTTCTTGTGGTTGACTTCAAGTATCATAGCGTTGTGATCTGAAAATTAATGTTACCTGTAGAATTGGTATTTCTGGGGATGTTCTCTGGTCCCTTCTAGTCTTTGTTGCTTTTACTTCTTTGTTTCCTCCACTCAAAGAGCGCTGATTAAAATTTCTTTAGTGATTTAGCGCTCATGAACTCCTTTCGTTTTTGTCTGGGAAACTCTTTATCTCTCCTTCTATTCTGAATGACAGTCTTGCTGGATAAAGAATTCTTAGCTGCATATTTTTCCCATTCAGCACGTTAAATATTTTCTGCAACTCCCTCTGGCCTGCTAGGTTTCCGTGGACAGATCTGCTGCTAACCTTATGTGTGTACCCTTGTAGGTTAAGCCCCATTTGTCCCTAGCTGCTTTCAGAATTCTGTATCTTTGTATTTTGCAACTTTCGATATGATATGTTGTGGTGTTGACCTGTTTTTGTTGATTTTGAGGGGAGTTCTTTGTGCCTCTTGGACTTGAATGCCTGTTCTTTTCCCTACATTAGGAAAGTTCTCAGCTATAATTTGTGCAAATAAACCCTCTGCCCCTTTTCCCCAGCCTTCTTCTCCTGGGATTCCTATATATAGATAGTGTTTTGTTTTATAGAATCACTGAGTTCCCTAAGTCTACCTTCACGATCTGCTAGTTTTCTTTCTCTCTTGTTTTCAGCTTCATTATTTTATAGAATTTTATTTTCTGTATCACCTATTCTGTTTCTTCAATCCTTGTTGTAACTATATCCGGTTCGTTTTACATCTCATTTGTAGCATGTTTTATTTCAGCCTGACTAGTTTTTAGGTCTTTGATCTCTGCAGAAAGGATTTCTCTGGTGTCTTCTATGTTCTTTTCAAGCTCAGCTAGTAGTCTTATGACTGTTGTTCTAAACTCTTGTTCAGATATATTGCTTCTATCTGTTTTGAACTAGTCCCTGGCAGTGATTTCTTCCTGACCTTTCTTTTGGTGGAAAAATCCTTCATCTTGTCATTTTGGCTAGGTTTCTTTCTTTTGCATGTTTTGAAAGCTTGTCATGTTTCCTGCACTTGAGAGTACTGCTATAGTAAAAAGGGATCATACACTGTCCAGGGTCTGGTATTTCCATAAGTGTTTCTAGTATATGTTGTGTGCCCTATGCTGTTGCATTTTGGCTACTCTTTTCCACTGGTCAGTCTTCGGCAGAGCTCCTCCTTGCTTGCAGTGGGGAGCGTTTAGATCTTTAATTATGTGTGCTTTGATTTATTTGTTAAAATAAGCCTGGAAATAAAGGTGGGTGGGGGGAGGAAAAAAAAGAGACAAAAAAAGCCTGATCAAAAGAAAAAAAAGAGAGAGAGAAACGGAAAAGGAATAAAAAAAACAAAACAATAAAAAAACTGTAAGCCTGAATCCAAAGAAAATGAAAAGATAAAATCTAAAAAAGAAAAGAAGAAGCCTGATCCAAAAAACAAGAGAAAAGGAAATGAAAAAGCAAATTATCAAACCAACAAAAAACCATAAGCTTGATTCCAAAGGAGGAAAAAAAGAAGAAAAAGTAAGCCTGGTCCTACTTCCATCAGAACTGCAGATGTTGTTCTGAAGAACTCGATTATCAGTACACTTGGTGCACGCGGGGTGCTGCCAGGGCTGGTCTTCTGGAGGACAGGCCCGCTGCACTGACTTATCGTCAGTCAGACCTGCCCCAGTAAACATGCAGTTGCCAGGCACAGTGGGGTGGGTTTGGTGTAGGCGGGTCCCGCCTCCACTGGGGGCCACTGTGCTGCTCTCTGAAGTCCCACCATATTGGTACTGGGCGGAAAAGGCACCGCCCTTCCCCCCAGACAGGGGATCTCTTACCCCCTACTGTTCAGGAAGCCCTCAAAGAATAGTGAGAGCAGTCAGCATGCCCTATGCCACAGTCCTCCTGCATTTTATCTTTGGCACATGACTAGGATTTAAAACTCAAAATCTTAAATCATCTAGCACCACTTGGACTTGCTCCATTCCTCCAGAATAGAACCTCTCATTCCTGTTATGCAGTCACCTGACAACCATGAAGATCATTCTGCCAGTCCTCCCATCAGTTTCCTGGGAATTCCAAGTGATCTGACCTCAATGCAGCTGTGTTTGAGGGGTGAGGAGAGCCCAGGGTCCCACTACTTCTCTGTCATCTTAACTCCCTCCCCTTCAAGGTAAGAATTTAAATTGTTTTGACTGGGTAGGAAGCTTTGTCATTTGGTTAACAAGTATCCCAGAGAATGACAGAAGGATTCTCTTCTCCATTGATTTATGACTCTTTGAGTGATTCTAGGTTTGTTTTTGTTGTTCCATCTCTCATCTTGTGCCAGTATCAATTTCCTTTACCATGGCATTGTAAAAAGACTAGCCTTGCCTCACCATGAGAAGAGTTTTTACTGGTTTCTGTAAGGAGTTTTATATGCTACTGATTCATTTTATATGCATCAGTGACAGAAAAACATAAAACTAAATATAACAATGGTAACCTCATTGACAGGAATTTTGCAAGAACATTCCTCAGGTATTACTTAAAAATTTTTTATGTTACCAAAGCCAAGAGTGGGTCAGAGCAACCTACATAATAATAAGCTGGTATTTACTGAGAGCTTACTATAGATGAGCCAAGAATTACTGTAAATGCTTCACATATATTATCATTTTTTTCTTTTAACATCATCTGTAAAACATCTCCTCATGACCTATGAAGATGCTCAAAGAGCCAAAGGACACCATAGACAAACAACTGAAGGAAACCAGGAGAACGATGTCTCAAAAAATAGACAATCTGAAGAAAGAAAAAATATAAAAAAGAATCAAACAAATTTTATAGGTGAAAAGTACAATAAGCATAATATCCTTTGAGGAAACTGATACACAGAGAGCCAAGGTTACACATCTGGTAGGACGTAAGGCCAAAATTTGAATGTGGGGAGAACTCATGGTCTACCCATCCCGTCAACCTGAGTGCACATCAGAGTCCACTGGCTATCAGGTTTCCTTTGATTCCATAACCTGCACTGGCCGACCCCAAAGCTAGACATTTATACTAGGAAAAGAATGCTCCCTTAAAGCCTCATCCGAGTGAAGAATTCTAATAGCTACTTAAGAGACTGGAAAAGACTTAGCCTACGAATAGAAACAGGACATTCAGTATAAGAAAAAGAGAACCATTTTGCCTGAAATATTGTTCTAAAAGATTTTACAACCCACTATTAGCACATTATAGGCATGCAAATCTCTCAAGAAACTACTTTTGAGAATTTAAGAATATTATGAAAAGCCGTTAGACATTGTGTACTTACGCACCGAAAACTAAGATTCATTCACCCAAATATATTCCAGTTCAACAAATCTATCATTTGAAAAACAGAACTATAGAGCAAGATCTATACAATCAACTTTATAAATACCAGCCTCAATTAGGGAAATGCATAAGTGAATAACCAAAGGATGGAAACTTAAATGAGAAAATAAAGACATTAACTTCTAGATATGGCAAATTTTAAAACACTATGTGTATAAATATTACCAAAAAATATATATAAGACATTAATAGTGCTAAACTTTGGACGGTAACCTTGTAACCAACGGATCTTTTATACTTGTGGATATTTTAAGTATTTCCACAGTAGGTGTTCTAATAATTTTGTATTTATTCAAATATAATACAAAATAGAAAAAGCAGACAGCAAGACAACATGTTCAAAATTATGTTAATTTGGGGGGCAAAATGTTAGCCTATAAAAGTTAATATTAGATACATTATTTGGTCATATTTATTTTCTTTTGCCTGTACTTCTTCAGCCAGCATGTATTGTTTTTACAATCAGAATAAACTTTTAGAATATTATGTTCTACATGATGTCCATAACATTGCCAAGATGATTTTTAAAAGGAAGTACAATGTGAAAACGTGTTGTTTTCTTTCTGATTAGAAAGCTAATCCTTGACAATCCCCAAACCCAGCACTGAGTGGGCCAGGTCTCTGAGTTATCAGGCAGGTTTTTGTCAATTGCAGCTACTGCCGTATTTCCAACTCTCAGCACAGGCTGCTACAAAGAAACTCTTCAAAGTTGTCTGTTAAATTAATTCCACACATTCAATCTATGCCAACAGAAGGTTTAGTCCTGATCACTAAGCACTATCTCAATCCTTAAGTTGGCCATTTTGATGTCCTCTTGGGAGAAATGTCTATTTAGTTCTTCTGCCCAATTTTTATTTCGATTGTTTATTGTTTTTGAGTTACATGACTCCTTTCTTTATATATTTTGGATGTTAGTCCCTTTTCCAATACAAGATTTGCAAACATTTTCTCCTATTCTATAGTTTGTCTTTTCATGGTGGTGTTTAATTTGCTGTGCAAAAGTTTTAAATTTACTGTAGTCCCATTTATTGATTTTTTCTTTTGTTGTTTGTGCTTTTAGCATCATGCCCCAAAAAATTATTGCCAAAATCAGTATGAATGAACTTCTTTCTTATATTTTTTAGTTTTATGGTATCAGGTCATAAGTTTAAATCTTTGATCCATTTTAATTTTTGTGAGTGGTATGAGATAAGGGTCCAATTTCACGTTCTACATGTGTTTCTCCAGTTTTCTCAATGCATTTACTGAAGAGACTATGCTTTCCCCATTGGATGCTCTTGACCCCCTTGTCAAATAGCTGACTGTATATGCTGGGCTTTAATCCTAGGTTCCCTCTTCTGTTCCACTGGTAAATGTGTCTACTTTTGTGCTAGCATCACACTGTGTTTGGCACTATGGCTTTATAGTACAGTCTGAAATCTGGAAGTGTAATACCTTTAGCTTTATTCTTTTTTCTCAGAATTGCTTGGACTATTTGGAGTCTTTTGTGGTTCCATACAAATCTTTGGATTGCTTCCAGTTTGGTGAAGAATATCTTTGGTATTTTGATGGGGACTGAACTAAATATGTAGACAGTTTTGAGTAATATAGCCACTTTAATTATATTAATTCTTATGATCCATAAACATGGGTTGTTTTTCCATTTATTTAGGTCTTCAATTTCTTTCAGCAAAGTTTTATACTTTTCATTGTACTAATCTTTCACTTATTTTGTTAAATTCATTCATATGTATTTTATCGTTTTTGATGCTATCATGAATGGGATGGTTTTCTTTCTTTTACAGATGCTTCATTATTGGTGTAAAGGAATGCAATCGATTTCTGTATATTGGTTTTGTATCCTGACACTTTACAGAAATTGATTAATTACAATAGTTTTTTTGCCTGATTCTTTTGAGATTTTCTGAATATTGGATCATATCAGCAAATAAGGACAACTTTGCTTCTTTCTCTCTGATTTGGATGCCTTTTATATCTTTATCTTGCCAAATTGCTCTAGCTAGGACTTTCAGCACTATATTGAATAGGAATAGTGAGAGTGGGCATTCTTGCTTTGTTACTGATCTGAGAGAAAATACTTTCAATTTCTCTCCATTAAGTTTAATGTTATCTATGGCTTTGTCACAAATGTACTTTATTATGTTGAGGGGCGTTCCCCCTATAACCACTCTATTAAGGGTTTTTATCAGGGAAAGGTATTTTGTGAAATGCTTTTCCTGTAACTATTGAAATGATCATGTGATTTTGATCTTTCATTTTATTGATGTGGTGTATTAAATTTATTGACTTGCATATGTTGAACAATATTTGCATCCCGGGGATAAAACCCACTTGGTCATGGTATATAATCCTTTTAACATGTTCCTGAGTTCAGTTTGCATCTATATCCACCAGGGATATTAATCTACAGTTTTCTTTTCTTGTGGTGCTCTTATCTGATTTGGGGAGCAAAGCAATGCTGGCTTCACAAAATGAGTTTGAGAGTATTCTTTCCTCCTCAATATTTTGGAAGAGTTTGAGAATGAACTGGTGTTAATCCTTCAAATGTATTTGGTAGGATTCTTCAGTGAAACTGGTCTTGGAGTGTCTGTGTTGGGAGGTTTTTTTTAAACACTGATTCAATCTTTTACTGACCACTGGTTCAACCATTACTGGTCTGTTTAGATTTTCTATTTCTTCCTGATTCAGCCTTGGTAGGTTGTATGTTTCTAGAATGTATCCATTTTTTCTAAGTTATGTAATTTATTGGCATGTAAATGTTCATAGTAATCTCTTATGGCTTTATGTATTTCTACAGCATCAGTTGTAACGTCTCCTTTTTCATTTCTAATTTTATTTAAGTCTTCGTTTTTCTTTTTCTAATTAAAGGTTTACCCCTTTTGTTTATTTGTTCAAAGAGCCAGAGTTTAGTTTTTTTGATCCTTTATATTGGTTTTCTGGTCTCTATCTTATTTATTCCTGCTCTTGGCCTTATTATTTCCTTCCTTCTGCTAACTTTGTACTTACTCTGCTTTTTCTAGTTCCTTGAAAGGTAAAGTTAAATTCTTTGAGATCTTTCTAATTTCCTAATATATGTGTTTATTGCCATAAACTTTCCTCTCAGAACTGCTTTTGCTGCACCACAGCATTTGATATAGTGCACTTTCATTTTCATTTGTTTTGAGATACTTTTTTTATTTCCCTTTTGAATTACTGAGTCAATGGTGGTTTAGAAGTGTGTCCATTTTCTAAAATGTGGCTCAATTCCAAACTTTACTTGTTGATTTTTGGTCTGGACAATCTATCCATTACTGATAGTAGGGTATTGAAACCTCTTGTATTGTTGTCCACTTCTCCCTTAAGACCTGTTATTAACTGCTTAATATATTTTGGTACTTGGGTGTTGGGAGTATTTATGTTTATAATTGTTATATTTTCTTGATATACTGACTCCTTTCATTTTATATAATGACCTTCTTTGTCTCTTTTTACACTTCTTGGCTTGAAGTCTCTTTTGTCTAATGTAAGTAGCTTTGGCCGCGTTCTTTCCATTTCTGTTTGCTTGGAAATTCATCTTCCATCCTTTTACTTTCAGCGTATGTGAGTCTTTAGAAATGAAATGAGTCTCCTGTAGGCAGCATATATTTGGGTCTTGTTTTTTTTGTTTGTTTTTTGGTTGTTTAGGGTTGTTTTGTTGTTTTAATCCATCCAGGCTCTCTGTGCCTTTTGATTGGTGAGTTCAATCTTTTTACATTTATAGTGATTATTAATATGTAAGGGTTTACTAGTGCCATTTTATCTTTTTCCTTTGGCTATTTTGTTCCATTGTCATTTCCCCTCTATCTTAGCCTAGCTTGTGTACATTGGAGGTTTTCTGTGGTGATTTGCTCAGGCTTTTTTTTTTTTTTTTTTTTTTTTAAGGTCTTACTGTTAAAGCTTTCTAGAGAGAAAACAACCTTAGCTTGAGAATAATAAGGCCTCCAGTATTTTATGAATCTTCCTTAGGATATGAAAGTCCTTTCAGAGGCCTCCCTTTGGCCTTTACCTCCCCCAACCCCACAGTATATAAACACTCCACAACTCCAATACAGCTCTTTTTACCCACAGGTCCTGTCCCTGTGCTTCAATAATATCACTTTTGCACCAAAAAACAAAAAGTATCCTGTCTCTGCTCTAGATTTTTGCTTCATGGTTACCCTGAATTTTACATAAAACATCTTATAGATAAAACAGTCTTTTTTTTTCTGATAGAAATTTAATCTTCACTCACCTATAAAGATCCTATCCTTCTACTCTTCTCTTTTCATACTTTTGATGTCACAAGTTACCTCTTTTATGCTGTGATTCTGTAAGGAAGTTGTAGTTATTTCTGATGTCTTTTATTTTTAAATATTTATGTATTTATGTTTATTTTGTGAGACAGTGTGTGTGTGTGTGTGTGTGTGTGTGGAGAAAAGGCAGAGGGGGAG